>NW_026109124.1:0-88304 GCF_024516045.1 Bombus affinis
ATTTATTAAAATAACGTATAACGTTTATATATTGTTACTTTATAACGTATAACGATATATAGTATTACCATATAACGTATAACGTTATATAATGTTACGTTATAACGTATAACGTTATATAGCATTACCATATAACGTAAAACGATATATACTATTACGTAATAACGTATAACGATATATAGAATTACCATATAACGTATAACGTTTATATAGTGTTACATTATAACGTATAGCGATATATACTATTACGTAATAACGTATATCGTTATATAGTATTACCATATAACATATAACGTTATATAGTGTTACGTTATAACGTATAACGATATATACTATTACGTAATAACGTAAATCGTTATATAGTGTTACCATATAACGTATAACTTTATATATTGTTTACGTTATAACGTATAACGATATATAGTATTACCATATAACGTATAACGTTATATAGTGTTACGTTATAACGTATAGCGATATATAGATATTACGTAATAACGTATATCGTTATATAGTATTACCCTATAACGTATAACGTTATATAGTGATACGGTATAACGTATAACGTTATATAGTATTGCCATATAAAGTATAAAATTATATACTATATCGTAATAACGTATAACGATATATACTATTCCGTAATAACGTATATCGTTATATAGTATTACCATATAACGTATAACGTTATATAGTGGTTACGTTATAACGTAATAACGTTATATATTGTTACGGTATAACTTATAACGATATATAGTATTACCATATAACGTATAACGTTATATATTGTTACGGTATAACGTATAACGATATATAGTAATTACCATATAACGTATAACGTTATATAGTGTTACGTTATAACGTATAACGTTATGTAGCATTACCATATAACGTAAAACGATATATACTATTACGTAATAACGTATAACGTTATATAGAATTACCATGTAACGTATAACGTTATATTTTTATTACCATATAACGTATAACGTTATATATTGTTACGTTATAACGTATAACGATATATAGTATTACCATATAACGTATAACGTTATATAGTGTTACGTTATAACGTATAACGTTATATAGCATTACCATATAACGTAAAACGATATATACTATTACGTAATAACGTATAACGTTATATAGAATTACCATATAACGTATAACATTATATACTATTACGTAATAACGTATAACGTATATACTATTAGGTAATAACGTATATCTGTTATATAGCATTACCATATAACGTATAACGTTATATATTGTTACGTTATAACGTATAACGATATATAGTATTACCATATAACGTATAACGTTATATAGTGTTACGTTATAACGTATAGCGATATATAATATTACGTAATAACGTATATCGTTATATAGCATTACCATATAATGTATAGCGATATATAGCATTACCATATAACGTATAACGTTATATAGTGTTACGTTATAGCGTATAACGATATATGCTATTACGTAATAACGTAATATCGTTATATAGTATTTCCATATAACGTATAACATTATATACTATTACGTAATAACGTACAACGATATATACTATTACGTAATAACGTATATCGTTATATAGTATTTCCATATAACGTATGACGTTATACATTGTTACGTTATAACGTATAACGATATATAGTATTACCATATAACGTATAACGTTATATAGTGTTACGTTATAACGTATAACGTTATATAGTATTACCATATAAAGTATAACATTGTATACTATTACGTATAACTTATAACGACATATACTATTACGTAATATCGTATATCGTTATATAGTATTACCATATAGCGTATAACGTTATATAGTGTTACGTTATAACGAATATCGATATATAGTATTACCATATAACGTATAACGATATATAGTATTACCATATAACGTATAACGTTATATAGTGTTTACGTTATAACGTATATCGTTTATATAGCATTACCATATAACGTAAAAGGATATATACTATTACGTAATAACGTAATATTGTTATATAGTATTACCATATAACCGTAGTAACGTTATATAGTGATACCTTATAACGTATAACGTTATATAGTATTACCATATAAAAGTATAGACATTATATACTATTACGTAATAACGTATATCGTTATATAGCATTACCATATAACGTATAACGTTATATATTGTTACGTTATAACGTATAACGATATATAGTATTACCATATAACGTATAACGTTATATAGTTTTACGTTATAACGTATAGCGATATATAATATTACGTAATAACGTATATCGTTATATAGCATTACCATATAACGTATAACGATATATAGCATTACCATATAACGTATAACGTTATATAGTGTTACGTTATAACGTATAACGATATATGCTATTACGTAATAACGTATATCGTTATATAGTATTTCCATATAACGTATAACGTTATATATTGTTACGTTATAACGTATAACGATATATAGTATTACCATATTAACGTATAACGATATATACTATTACGTAATAACGTATATTGTTATATAGGTATTACCATATAACGTATAACGTTATATAGTGATACGTTATAACGTATAACGTTTATATAGTATTACCATATAAAGTATAACAGTATACACTATTACGTAATAACGTATAACGACATATACTATTACGTAATATCGTATATCGTTAAATAGTATTACCATATAACGTATAACGTTATATATTGTTACGGTTATAACGTATAACGATATATAGTATTACCATATAACGTATAACGTTATATATTGTTTACGGTATAAACGTATAACGTTATATAGCATTACCATATATCGTAAAACGATATATACTATTACGTAATAACGTATATTGTTATATATTATTACCATACAAGCGTATAACAATATATACTATTACGTAAGAACGTATAACGATATATACTATTTAGTAATAACGTATACCGTTATATAGTATTTCCATATAACGTAATAACGATATATAATATTACCATATAACGTAAAACGATATATACTATTACGTAATAACGTATATTGTTATATAGTATTACCATATAACGTATAACGTTATATAGTATTACCATATAAAGTATAACATTATACACTATTACGTAATAACGTATAACGACATATACTATTACGTAATATCGTATATCGTTAAATAGTATTACCATATAACGTATAACGTTATATATTGTTACGTTATAACGTATAACGATATATAGTATTACCATATAACGTATAAGCGTTATATATTGTTACGGTATAACGTATAGACGTTATATAGCATTACCATATATCGTAAAACGATATATACTATTACGTAATAACGTATATTGTTTATATATTATTACCATACAACGTATAACAATATATACTATTACGTAAGAACGTATAACGATATAAACTATTTAGTAATAACGTATACCGTTATATAGTATTTCCATATAACGTATAACGATATATAATATTACCATATAACGTAAAACGATATATACTATTACGTAATAACGTATATTGTTATATAGTATTACCATATAACGTATAACGTTATATAGTGATACGTTATAACGTATAACGTTATATAGTATTACCATATAAAGTATAACATTATATACTATTACGTAATAACGTATAACGGTTATATACTATTAGGTAATAACGTATATCGTTATATAGCATTACCATATAACCTATAACGTTATATATTGTTACGTTTATAACGTATAACGATATATAGTATTACCATATAACGTATAACGTTATGTAGTGTTTACGTTATAACGTATAACGATATATACTATTACGTAATAACGTATATCGTTATATAGTAAGACCATATAACGTATAACGTTATATAGTGATACGTTATAACGTATAACGTTATATAGTATTACCATATAAAGTATAACATTATATACTATTACGTAATAACGTATAACGATATATACTATTTCGTAATATCGTATATCGTTATATAGTAATTACCATATAACGTATAACGTTATATATTGTTACGTTATAACGTATAACGATATATAGTATTACCATATAACGTATAACGTTTATATAGTGTTTACGTTATAACGTATAGCGATATATAATATTACGTAATAACGTATATCGTTATATAGCATTACCATATAATGTATAGCGATATATAGCATTACCATATAACGTGATAACGTTATATAGTGTTACGTTATAGCGTATAACGATATATGCTATTACGTAATAACGTATATCGTTATATAGTATTTCCATATAACGTATAACATTATATACTATTACGTAATAACGTACAACGATATATACTATTACGTAATAACGTATATCGTTATATATTATTTCCATATAACGTATGACGTTTATACATTGTTACGTTATAACGTATAACGATATATAGTATTACCATATAACGTATAACGTTATATAGTGTTACGTTATAACGTATAACGTTATATAGTATTACCATATAAAGTATAACATTGTATACTATTACGTAATAACTTATAACGACATATACTATTACGTAATATCGTATATCGTTATATAGTATACCATATAGCGTATAACGTTATATAGTGTTACGTTATAACGAATATCGATATATAGTATTACCATATAACGTATAACGATATATAGTATTACCATATAACGTATAACGTTATATAGTGTTACGGTTATAACGTATATCGTTATATAGCATTACCATATAACGTAAAAAGGATATATACTATTACGTAATAACGTATATTGTTATATAGTATTACCATATAACGTATAACGTTATATAGTGATACCTTATAACGTATAACGTTATATAGTATTACCATATAAAGTATAACATTATATACTATTACGTAATAACGTATATCGTTATATAGCATTACCATATAACGTATAACGTTATATATTGTTACGTTATAACGTATAACGATATATAGTATTACCATATAACGTATAACGTTATATAGTTTACGTTATAACGTATAGGCGATATATAATATTACGTAATAACGTATATCGTTATATAGCATTACCATATAACGTATAACGATATATAGCATTACCATATAACGTATAACTTTATATAGTGTTACGTTATAACGTATAACGATATATGCTATTACTTAATAACGTATATCGTTATATATTGTATTTCCATATAACGTATAACGTTATATATTGTTACGTTATAACGTATAGACGATATATAGTTATTACCATATAACGTATAACGATATATACTATTACGTAATAACGTATATTGTTTATATAGTATTACCATATAACGTATAACGTTATATAGTGATACGTTATAACGTATAACGTTATATAGTATTACCATAATAAAGTATAACATTATACACTATAACGTAATAACGTATAACGACATATACTATTACGTAATATCGTATATCGTTAAATAGTATTACCATATAACGTATAACGTTATATTATTGTTACGTTTATAACTGTATAACGATATATAGTATTACCATATAACGTATAACGTTATATATTGTTACGGTATAACGTATAACGTTATATAGCATTACCATATATCGTAAAACGATATATACTATTACGTAATAACGTATATTGTTATATATTATTACCATACAACGTATAACAATATATACTATTACGTAAGAACGTATAACGATATATACTATTTAGTAATAACGTATACCGTTATATAGTATTTCCATATAACGTATAACGATATATAATATTTACCCATATAACGTAAAACGATATATACTATTACGTAATAACGTATATTTGTTTATAGTATTACCATATAACGTATAACGTTATATAGTGATACGTTTATAACGTATAACGTTTATATAGTATTACCATATAAAGTATAACATTATATACTATTACGTAATAACGTATAACGGTATAGTACTATTAGGTAATAACGTATATCGTTATATAGCATTACCATATAACCTATAACGTTATATATTGTTACGTTATAACGTATAACGATATATAGTATTACCATATAACGTATAACGTTTATGTAGTGTTACGTTATAACGTATAACGATATATACTATTACGTAATAACGTATATCGTTATATAGTAAGACCATATAACGTATAACGTTATATAGTGATACGTTATAACGTATAACGTTATATAGTATTACCATATAAAGTATAACATTATATACTATTACGTAATAACGTATAACGATATATACTATTTCGTAATATCGTATATCGTTATATAGTATTACCATATAACGTATAACGTTATATATTTTTTACGTTATAACGTATAACGATATATAGTATTACCATATAACGTATAACATTATATAGTGTTACGTTTATAACGTATAACGTTATATAGCATTATCATATAACGTATAACGTTATATATTGTTACGTTTATAACGTATGACGATATATAGCATTACCATATAACGTATAACGATATATACTATTAGGTAATAACGTATATCGTTATATAGCATTACCATATAACGTATAACGTTATATATTGTTACGTTATAAACGTATAACGATATATAGTATTACCATATAACGTATAGCGTTATGTAGTGTTACGTTATAACGTATAACGATATATACTATTACGTAATAGACGTATATCGTTATATAGTATGACCATATAACGTATAACGTTATATAGTGATACGTTTATAACGTATAACGATATATAGTATTACCATATAACGTATAACGTTATATAGTGTTACGTTATAACGTATAACGTTATATAGTATTACCATATAAAGTATAACATTATATACTATTACGTAATAACGTATAACGACATATACTATTACGTAATATCGTATATCGTTATATAGTATTACCATATAGCGTATAACGTTTATATAGTGTACGTTATAACGAATAACGATATATAGTATTACCATATAACGTATAACGATATATACTATTACGTAATAACGTATAACGTTATATAGAATTACCATATAACGTATAACGTTTATATAGTGTTACGTTATAACGTATAGCGATATATAATATTACGTAATAACGTATATCGTTTATATAGCATTACCATATAACGTATAACGATATATAGCATTACCATATAACGTATAACGTTATATAGTGTTACGTTATAACGAATAACGATATATAGTATTACCATATAACGTATAACGTTATATAGTGTTACGTTTATAACGTATAGCGATATATAATATTACGTAATAACGTATACCGTTATATAGTATTTCCATATAACGTATAACGATATATAATATTACCATATAACGTAAAACGATATATACTATTACGTAATAACGTATATTGTTAAATAGTATTACCATATAACGTATAACGTTATATAGTGATACCTTATAACGTATAACGTTATATAGTATTACCATATAAAGTATAACATTATATACTATTACGTAATAACTTATAACGATATATACTATTACGTAATAACGTATATCGTTATATAGCATTACCATATAACGTATAACGTTATATATTGTTACGTTATAACGTATAACGATATATAGTATTACCATATAACGTATAACGTTATATAGTGGTTACTGTTATAACGTATAGCGATATATAATATTACGTAATAACGTATATCGTTATATAGCATTACCATATAACGTATAACGATATATAGCATTACCATATAACGTATAACGTTATATAGTGTTTACGTTATAACGTATAACGATATATGCTATTACGTAATAACGTATATCGTTATATAGTATTTCCATATAACGTATAACGTGTATATATTGTTTACGTTATAACGTATAACGATATATAGTATTACCATATAACGTATAACGATATATACTATTACGTAATAACGTATATCGTTATATAGTAAGACCATATAACGTATAACGTTATATAGTGATACGTTATAACGTATAACGTTATATAGTATTACCATATAAAGTATAACATTGTATACTATTACGTAATAACGTATAACGGTATATACTATTAGGTATAACGTATATCGTTTATATTTCATTACCATATAACCTATAACGTTATATATTGTTACGTTATAACGTATAACGATATATAGTATTACCATATAACGTATAACGTTATGTAGTGTTACGTTATAACGTATAACGATATATACTATTACGTAATAACGTATATCGTTATATAGTGAAGACCATATAACGTATAACGTTATAGAGTGATACGTTATAACGTTATAACGATATGTAGTATTACCATATAACGTATAACGTTATATATTGTTACGTTATAACGTATGACGATATATAGCATTACCATATAACGTATAACGATATATACTATTAGGGTTAATAACGTATATCGTTATATAGCATTACCATATAACGTATAACGTTATATATTTTTACGTTATAACCTATAACGATATATAGTATTACCATATAACGTATAACGTTATGTAGTGTTACGTTATAACGTATAACGATATATACTATTACGTAATAACGTATATCGTTATATAGTATGACCATATAACGTATAACGTTATATAGTGTTACGTTATAACGGATAACGTTTCTATAGTATTACCATATAAAGTATAACATAATATACTATTACGTAATAACGTATAACGACATATACTATTACGTAATATCGTATATCGTTATATAGTATTACCATATAGCGTATAACGTTTATATAGTGTTACGTTTATAACGAATACGATATATAGTATTACCATATAACATATAACGATATATAGTATTACCATATAACGTATAACGTTATATAGTGGTTACGTTATAACGTATATCGTTATATAGCATTACCATATAACGTAAAAGGATATATACTAATTACGTAATAACGTATAACGATATATACTATTTCGTAATAACGTATACCGTTATATAGTATTTCCCTATAACGTATAACGATATATAATATGACCATATAACGTAAAACGATATATACTATTACGTAATAACGTATATTGTTATATAGTATTACCATATAACGTATAACGTTATATAGTGATACGTTATAACGTATAACGTTATATAGTATTACCATATAAAGTATAACATTATATACTATTACGTAATAACGTATAACGGTATATACTATTAGGTAATAACGTATATCGTTATATAGCATTACCATATAACGTATAACGTTATATATTGTTACGTTATAACGTATAACGATATATAGTATTACCATATAACGTATAACGTTATATAGTGTTACGTTATAACGTATAGCGATATATAATATTACGTAATAACGTATATCGTTATATAGCATTACCATATAATGTATAACGATATATAGCATTACCATATAACGTATAACGTTATATAGTGTTACGTTATAGCGTATAACGATATATGCTATTACGTAATAACGTATATCGTTATATAGTATTTCCATATAACGTATAACATTATATACTATTACGTAATAACGTACAACGATATATACTATTACGTAATAACGTATATCGTTATATAGTATTACCATATAACGTATAACGTTATATAGTGATACCTTATAACGTATAACGTTATATAGTATTACCATATAAAGTATAACATTATATACTATTACGTAATAACGTATAACGATATATACTATTACGTAATAACGTATATCGTTATATAGCATTACCATATAACGTATAACGTTATATATTGTTACGTTATAACGTATAACGATATATTAGTATTACCATATAACGTATAACGTTATATAGTGTTACGTTATAACGTATAGCGATATATAATATTACGTAATAACGTATATCGTTATATAGCATTACCATATAACGTATAACGATATATAGCATTACCATATAACGTATAACGTTATATAGTGTTACGTTATAACGTATAACGATATATGCTATTACGTAATAACGTATATCGTTATATAGTATTTCCATATAACGTATAACGTTATATATTGTTACGTTATAACGTATAACGATATATAGTATTATACCATATAACGTATAACGATATATACTATTACGTAATAACGTATATTGTTATATAGTATTACCATATAACGTATAACGTTATATAGTGATACGTTATAACGTATAACGTTATATAGTATTACCATATAAAGTATAACATTATACACTATTACGTAATAACGTAATAACGACATATAGCTATTACGTAATATCGTATATCGTTAAATAGTATTACCATATAACGTATAACGTTATATATTGTTACGTTATAACGTATAACGATAAATAGTATTACCATATAACGTATAACGTTATATATTGTTACGGTATAAACGTATAACGTTATATAGCATTACCATATATCGTAAAAACGATATATACTATTACGTAATAACGTATATTGTTTATATATTATTACCATACAACGTATAACAATATATACTATTACGTAATAACGTATAACGATATATACTATTTAGTAATAACGTATACCGTTATATAGTATTTCCATAGTAACGTATAACGATATATAATATACCATATTAACGTAAAACGATATATACTATTACGTAATAACGTATATTGTTATATAGTTATTACCATATAACGTATAAGCTTTACATAGTGATACGTTATAACGTATAACGTTATATAGTATTACCATATAAAGTATAACATTATATACTATTACGTAATAACGTATAACGACATATACTATTACGTAATATCGTATATTGTTTATATAGTATTACCATATAACGTATAACGTTATATAGTGATACGTTATATCGTATATCGTTATATAGTATTACCATATAAAGTATAACATTATATACTATTACGTAATAACGTACAACGATATATACTATTACGTAATAACGTATATCGTTATAATAGTATTTCCATATAACGTATAACGTTATATATTGTTACGTTATAACGTATAACGGTATATAGTATTACCATATAACGTAAAACGATATATACTATTACGTAATAACGTATATTGTTATATAGTATTACCATATAACGTATAACGTTATATAGTGATACGTTTATAACGTATAACGTTATATAGTGATACGTTATAACGTATAACGTTATATAGTATTACCATATAAAGTATAACATTATACACTATTACGTAATAACGTATAACGACATATACTATTACGTAATATCGTATATCGTTAAATAGTATTACCATATAACGTATAACCGTTATATATTGTTACGTTATAACGTATAACGATATATAGTATTACCATATAACGTATAACGTTATATATTGTTACGGTATAACGTATAACGTTATATAGCATTACCATATATCGTAAAACGATATATACTATTACGTAATAACGTATATTGTTATATATTATTACCATACAAACGTATAACAATATATACTATTACGTAATAACGTATATCGATATATACTAATTTAGTAATAACGTATACCGTTATATAGTATTTCCATATAACGTATAACGATATATAATATTACCATATAACGTAAAACGATATATACTATTACGTAATAACGTATATTGTTATATAGTATTACCATATAACGTATAACGTTATATAGTGATACTTTATAACGTATAACGTTATATATTATTACCATATAAAGTATAACATTATATACTATTACGTAATAACGTATAACGACATATACTATTACGTAATATCGTATATTGTTATATAGTATTACCATATAACGTATAACGTTATATAGTGATACGTTATAACGTATATCGTTTATATAGTATTACCATATAAAGTATAATATTATATACTATTACGTAATAACGTATAACGACATATACTATTACTTAATATCGTACATCGTTTATATAGTATTACCATATAGCGTATAACGTTATAGTGTTACGTTTATAACGAATAACGATATATAGTATTACCATATAACGTATAACGTTATATATTGTTACGGGTATAACGTATAACGTTATATAGCATTACCATATACCGTAAAACGATATATACTATTACGTAATAAGCGTAGTATTGTTATATAGTATTACCATACAACGTATAACAATATATACTATTACGTAATAACGTATAACGATATATAGTTTTACGTTATAACGTATAACGATATAAGCTATTTCGTAATAACGTATATCGTTATATAGTATTTCCATATAACGTATAACGTTATATATTGTTACGTTATAACGTATGACGATATATAGTATCACCATATAACGCAAAACGATATATACTATTACGTAATAACGTATATTGTTATATATTATTACCATATAACGTATAACGTTTATATAGTGATACGTTATAACGTATAACGTTATATATTATTACCAGTATAAAGTATAACATTATACATTATTACGTAATAACGTATAACGACATATACTATTACGTAATATCGTATATCGTTAAATAGTATTAACCATATAACGTATAACGTTATATATTGTTACGTTATAACGTATAACGATATATAGTATTACCATATAACGTATAACGTTATATATTGTTTACGGTATAACGTATAACGTTATATAGCATTACCATATATCGTAAAACGATATATACTATTACGTAATAACGTATATTGTTATATAGTATTACCATACAACGTATAACAATATATACTATTACGTAATAACGTATAACGATATATACTATTTAGTAATAACGTATATCGTTATATAGTATTTCCATATAACGTATAACGTTATACTTGTTACGTTATAACGTATAACGATATATAGTATTACCATATAACGTATAACGTTATATAGTGTTACGTTATAACTTATAGCGATATATAATATTACGTAATAACGTATATCGTTATATATCATTACCATATAACGTATAACGATATATAGCATTACCATATAACGTATAAGCGTTATATAGTGTTTCGTTATAACGTATAACGATATATGCTATTAGCTTTATAACGTATAACGATATATAGTATTACCATATAACGTATAACGTTATATATTGTTACGTTATAACGTATAACGATATATAGTATTACCATATAGCGTATAACGTTATATATTGTTACGGTATAACGTATAACGTTATATAGCATTACCATATATCGTAAAACGATATATACTATTACGTAATAACGTATATTGTTATATATTATTACCATACAACGTATAACAATATATACTATTACGTAATAACGTATAACGATATATACTATTTAGTAATAACGTATATCGTTATATAGTATTTCCATATAACGTATAACGTTATACATTGTTACGTTATAACGTATAACGATATATAGTATTACCATATAACGTATAACGTTATATAGTGTTACGTTATAACGTATAGGCGATATATAATATTACGTAATAACGTATATCGTTATATAGCATTACCATATAACGTATAACGATATATAGCATTACCATATAACGTATAACGTTATATATTGTTTCGTTATAACGTATAACGATATATGCTATTACGTATATAACGTATAACGATATATAGTATTACCATATAACGTATAACGTTATATATTGTTACTGTATAACGTATAACGTTATATAGTATTACCATATAACGTAAAACGATATATACTATTACGTAATAACGTATATTGTTATATAGTATTACCATATAACGTATAACGTTATATAGTTGATACGTTATAACGTTAAACGTTATAATAGTGATACGTTATAACGGTATAACGTTTATATAGTATTACCATATAAAGTATAACATTATACACTATTACGTAATAACTTATAACGACATATACTATTACGTAATATCGTATATCGTTAAATATTATTACCATATAACGTATAACGTTATATATTGTTACGTTATAACGTATAACGATATATAGTATTACCATATAACGTATAACGTTATATATTGTTACGGTATAACGTATAACGTTATATAGCATTACCATATATCGTAAAACGATATATACTATTACGTAAATAACGTATATTGTTATATATTATTACCATACAACGTATAACAATATATACTATTACGTAATAACGTTATAACGATATATACTATTTAGTAATAACGTATACCGTTTATATAGTATTTCCATAGTAACGTATAACGATATATAATATTACCATATAACGTAAAACGATATATACTATTACGGTAATAACGTATATTGTTATATAGTATTACCATATAACGTATAACGTTATATAGTGATACGTTATAACGTATAACGTTATATAGTATTACCATAATAAAGTATAACATTATATACTATTACGTAATAACGTATAACGACATATACTATTACGTAATATCGTATATTGTTATATAGTATTACCATATAACGTATAACGTTATATAGTGATACGTTATAACGTATATCGTTATATAGTATTACCATATAAAGTATAATATTATATACTATTACGTAATAACGTATAACGACATATACTATTACGTAATATCGTACATCGTTATATAGTATTACCATATAGCGTATAACGTTATATAGTGTTACGTTATAACGAATAACTGATATATAGTATTACCATATAACGTATACGTTATATATTGTTACGGTATAACGTATAACGTTATATAGTCATTAACCATATAACCGTAAAACGATATATACTATTACGTAATAACGTATATTGTTATATAGTATTACCATACAACGTATAACAATATATACTATTACGTAATAACGTATAACGATATATAGTTTTACGTTATAACGTATAACGATATAAGCTATTTCGTAATAACGTATATCGTTATATAGTATTTCCATATAACGTATAACGTTATATATTGTTACGTTATAACGTATGACGATATATAGTATCACCATATAACGCAAAAACGATATATACTATTACGTAATAACGTATATTGTTATATAGTATTACCATATAACGTATAACGTTATATAGTGATACGTTATAACGTATAACTTTATATAGTATTACCATATAAAGTATAACATTATACATTATTACGTAATAACGTATAACGACATATACTATTACGTAATATCGTATATCGTTAATATAGTATTACCATATATCGTATAACGTTATATATTGTTACGTTATAACGTATAACGATATATAGTATTACCATATAACGTATAACGTTATATATTTGTTACGGTATAACGTATAACGTTATATTAGCATTACCATATATCGTAAAACGATATATACTATTACGTAATAACGTATATTGTTATATAGTATTACCATACAACGTATAACAATATATACTATTACGTAATAACGTATAAACGATATATACTATTTAGTAATAACGTATATCGTTATATAGTATTTCCATATAACGTATAACGTTATACATTGTTACGTTATAACGTATAACGATATATAGTATTACCATATAACGTATAACGTTATATAGTGTTACGTTATAACGTATAGCGATATATAATATTACGTAATAACGTATATCGTTATATAGCATTACCATATAACGTATAACGATATATAGCATTACCATATAACGTATAACGTTATATAGTGTTTCGTTATAACGTATAACGATATATGCTATTACGTTATAACGTATAACGATATATAGTATTACCATATTACGTATAACGTTATATATTGTTACGTTATAACGTATAACGATATATAGTATTACCATATAGCGTATAACGTTATAGTATTGTTACGGTATAACGTATAAACGTTATATAGCATTACCATATATCGTAAAACGATATATACTATTACGTAATAACGTATATTGTTATATATTATTACCATACAACGTATAACAATATATACTATTACGTAATAACTTATAACGATATTACTAAATGTATATATCGTTATACGTTATTACGTAATAGTATATATTGTTATACGTTGTATGGTAATAATATATAACAATATACGTTATTACGTAATAGTATATATCGTTTTACGATATATGGTAATGCTATATAACGTTATACGTTATACCGTAACAATATATAACGTTATACGCTATATGGTTAATACTATATATCGTTATACGTTATAACGTAACAATATATAACGTTATACGTTATATGGTAATACTATATATCGTTATACGTTATAACGTAATAGCATATATCGTTATACGTTATAACGAAACCACTATATAACCGTTATACGTTATATGGTAATGCTATATATCGTTATACGTTATATGGTAATGCTATAATAACGATATACGTTATTACGTAATATTATATATCGCTATACGTTATAACGTAACACTATATAACGTTATACGTTATATGGTAATACTATATATCGTTATACGTTATAACGTAACAATGTATAACGTTATACGTTATATGAAAATACTATATAACGATATACGTTATTACTAAATAGTATATATCGTTATACGTTATTACGTAATAGTATATATTGTTATACGTTGTATGGTAATACTATATAACAATATACGTTATTACGTAATATTATATATCGTTTTTACGATATATGGTAATGCTATATAACGTTATACGTTATACCGTAACAATATATAACGTTATACGTTATATGGTAATACTATATATCGTTATACGTTATAACGTAACAATATATAACGTTATACGTTATATGGTAATACTATTTAACGATATACGATATTACGTAATAGTATATGTCGTTATACGTTATTACGTAATAATGTATAATGTTATACTTTATATGGTAATACTATATAACGTTATACGTTATAACGTATCACTATATAACGTTATACGTTATATGGTAATACTATATAACAATATACGTTATTACGTAATAGTATATATCGTTTTGCGTTATATGGTGATACTATATATCGTCATACGTTATAACGTAACAATATATAACGTTATACGTTTATATGGAAATACTATATAACGATATACGTTATTACGAAATAGCTTATATCGTTATACGTTATAACGTAAAACTATATATCGTTATACGTTATTACGTAATAGTATATATTGTTATACCGTTGTATGGTAATACTATATAACAATATACGTTATTACGTAATAGTATATATCGTTTTACGGTATATGGTAATGCTATATAACGTTATACGTTTATACCGTAACAATATATAACGTTATACGTTATATGGTAATACTATATATCGTTATTCGTTATAACGTAACACTATATAACGTTATACGCTATATGGTAATACTATATAACGATGTACGATATTACGTAATAGTATATGTCGTTATACGTTATTACGTAATAGTATATAATATTATACTTTATATGGTAATACTATATAACGATATACGTTATAACGTATCACTATATAACGTTATACGTTATATATGGTAATACTATATAACAATATACGATATTACGTAATATTATAATGTCGTTATACGTTATTACGTAATAGTATATAATGTTATACTTTATATGGTAATACTATATAACGTTATACGTTATAACGTATCACTATATAACGTTATACGTTATATGGTAATACTATATAACAATATACGTTATTACGTAATAGTATATATCGTTTTACGTTATATGGTAATATATATATCGTTATACGTTATATGGAAATACTATATAACGGTATACGTTATTACTAAATAGTATATATCGTTATACGTTTATTACGTAATAGTATATATTGTTATACGTTTGTATGGTAATAATATATAACAATATACGTTATTACGTAATAGTATATATCGTTTTAACGATATATGGTAATGCTATATAACGTTATACGTTATACCGTAACAATATATAACGTTATACGTTATATGGTAATACTATATATCGTTATACGTTATAACGTAACAATATATAACGTTATACGTTATATGGTAATACTATTTAACGATATACGATATTACGTAATAGTATATGTCGTTATACGTTATTACGTAATAGTGTATAATGTTATACTTTATATGGTAATACTATATAACGTTATACGTTATAACGTATCACTATATAACGTTATACGTTATAACGTATCACTATATAACGTTATACGTTATATGGTAATACTATATAACAATATACGTTATTACGTAATAGTATATATCGTTTTACGTTATATGGTAATACTATATACCGTTATACGTTTATAACGTAACAATATATAACGTTATACGTTATATGGTAATACTATATATCGTTATACGTTATAACGTAATAGCATATATCTTATACGTTATAACGAAACACTATATAACGTTATACGTTATATGGTAATGCTATATATCGTTTATACGTTATATGGTAATGCTATATAACGATATACGTTATTACGTAATATTATATATCGCTATACGTTATAACGTAACACTATATAACGTTATACGTTATATGGTAATACTATATATCGTTATACGTTATAACGTAACAATGTATAACGTTATACGTTATATGGAAATACTATATAACGATATACGTTATTACTAAATAGTAATATATCGTTATACGTTATTACGTAATAGTATATATTGTTATACGTTGTATGGTAAATAATATATAACAATATACGTTATTACGTAATAGTATATATCGTTTTACGATATATGGTAATGCTATATAACGTTATACGTTATACCGTAACAATATATAACGTTATACGCTATATGGTAATACTATATATCGTTATACGTTATAACGTAACAATATATAACGTTATACGTTATATGGTAATACTATATATCGTTATACGTTATAACGTAATAGCATATATCGTTATACGTTATAACGAAACACTATATAACGTTATACGTTATATGGTAATGCTATATATCGTTATACGTTATATGGTAATGCTATATAACGATATACGTTATTACGTAATATTATATATCGCTATAACGTTATAACGTAACACTATATAACGTTATACGTTATATGGTAATACTATATATCGTTATACGTTATAACGTAACAATGTATAACGTTATACGTTTATATGGAAATACTATATAACGATATACGTTATTACTAAATAGTATATATCGTTATACGTTATTACGTAATAGTATATATTGTTATACGTTGTATGGTAAATACTATATAACAATATACGTTATTACGTAATAGTATATATCGTTTTACGATATATGGTAATGCTATATAACGTTATACGTTATACCGTAACAATATATAACGTTATACGTTATATGGTAATACTATATATCGTTATACGTTATAACGTAACAATATATAACGTTATACGTTATATGGTAATACTATTTAACGATATACGATATTACGTAATAGTATATGTCGTTATACGTTTATTACGTAATAATGTATAATGTTATACTTTATATGGTAATACTATATAACGTTATACGTTATAACGTATCACTATATAACGTTATACGTTATATGGTAATACTATATAACAATATACGTTATTACGTAATAGTATATATCGTTTTGCGTTATATGGTTGATACTATATATCGTCATACGTTATAACGTAACAATATATAACGTTATACGTTATATGGAAATACTATATAACGATATACGTTATTACGAAATAGCTTATATCGTTATACGTTATAACGTAAAACTATATATCGTTATACGTTATTACGTAATAGTATATATTGTTATACGTTGTATGGTAATACTATATAACAATATACGTTATTACGTAATAGTATATATCGTTTTAACGGTATATGGTAATGCTATATAACGTTATACGTTATACCGTAACAATATATAACGTTATACGTTATATGGTAATACTATATATCGTTATTCGTTATAACGTAACACTATATAACGTTATACGCTATATGGTAATACTATATAACGATGTACGATATTACGTAATAGTATATGTCGTTATACGTTATTACGTAATAGTATATAATATTATACTTTATATGGTAATACTATATAACGATATACGTTATAACGTATCACTATATAACGTTATACGTTATATGGTAATACTATATAACAATATACGATATTACGTAATAGTATATGTCGTTATACGTTATTACGTAATAGTATATAATGTTATACTTTATATGGTAATACTATATAACGTTATACGTTATAACGTATCACTATATAACGTTATACGTTATATGGTAATACTATATAACAATATACGTTATTACGTAATAGTATATATCGTTTTACGTTATATGGTAATATTATATATCGTTATACGTTATATGGAAATACTATATAACGGTATACGTTATTACTAAATAGTATATATCGTTATACGTTATTACGTAATAGTATATATTGTTATACGTTGTATGGTAATAATATATAACAATATACGTTATTACGTAATAGTATATATCGTTTTACGATATATGGTAATGCTATATAACGTTATACGTTATACCGTAACAATATATAACGTTATACGTTATATGGTAATACTATATATCGTTATACGTTATAACGTAACAATATATAACGTTATACGTTATATGGTAATACTATTTAACGATATACGATATTACGTAATAGTATATGTCGTTATACGTTATTACGTAATAGTGTATAATGTTATACTTTATATGGTAATACTATATAACGTTATACGTTATAACGTATCACTATATAACGTTATACGTTATAACGTATCACTATATAACGTTATACGTTATATGGTAATACTATATAACAATATACGTTATTACGTAATAGTATATATCGTTTTACGTTATATGGTAATACTATATACCGTTATACGTTATAACGTAACAATATATAACGTTATACGTTATATGGAAATACTATATAACGATATACGTTATTACGTAATAGTATATATCGTTGTACGTTATTACGTAATAGTATATAATTTTATACTTTATATGGTAATACTATATAACGATATACGATATAACGTATCACTATATAACGTTATACGTTATATGGTAATACTATATAACAATATACGATATTACGTAATAGTATATGTCGTTATTACGTTATTACGTAATAGTATATAATGTTATACTTTATATGGTAATACTATATAACGTTATACGTTATAACGTATCACTATGTAACGTTATACGTTATATGGTAATACTATATAACAATATACGTTATTACGTAATAGTATATATCGTTTTACGTTATATGGTAATATTATATATCGTTATACGTTATATGGAAATACTATATAACGGTATACGTTATTACTAAATAGTATATATCGTTATACGTTATTACGTAATAGTATATATTGTTATACGTTGTATGGTAATAATATATAACAATATACGTTATTACGTAATAGTATATATCGTTTTACGATATATGGTAATGCTATATAACGTTATACGTTATACCGTAACAATATATAACGTTATACGTTATATGGTAATACTATTTATCGTTATACGTTATAACGTAACAATATAACTATATAAACGTTATACGTTATAACGTATCACTATATAACGTTATACGTTATAACGTATCACTATAAAACGTTATACGTTATAACGTATCACTATATAACGTTATACGTTATATGGTCTTACTATATATCGATATACGTTATTACGTAATAGTATATATCGTTATACGTTATAACGTAACACTACATAACGTTATACGTTATATGGTAATACTATATATCGTTATACGTTATAACGTAACAATATATAACGTTATAGGTTATATGGTAATGCTTATGGAAATACTATATAACGATATACGTTATTACGTAATAGCATATATCGTTATACGTTATAACGTAACACTATATAACGTTATACGTTATATGGTAATGCTATATATCGTTATACGTTATATGGTAATGCTATATAACGATATACGTTATTACGTAATATTATATATCGCTATACGTTATAACGTAACACTATATAACGTTATACGTTATATGGTAATACTATATATCGTTATACGTTATAACGTAACAATATATAACGTTATACGTTATATGGTAATGCTATATAACGATATACGTTATTACGTAATAGATATATCCGTTATACGTTATTACGTAATAGTATATAATTGTTATACTTTATATGGGTAATACTATATAACGTTATACGTTATAAGGTATCACTATATAACGTTATACGTTATATGGTAATACTATATAACGATATACGTTATTACGTAATAGTATATATCGTTGTACGTTATTACGTAATAGTATATAATGTTATACGTTATATGGAAATACTATATAACGATATACGTTATTACGTAATAGCATATATCGTTTATACGCTATAACGTAACACTATATAACGTTATACGTTATATGGTAATGCTATATATCGTTATACATATATGGTAATGCTATATAACGATATACGTTATTACGTAATATTATATATCGCTATAACGTTATAACGTAACACTATATAACGTTATACGTTATATGGTAATACTATATATCGTTATACGTTATAACGTAACAATATATAACGTTATACGTTATATGGTAATGCTATATAACGATATACGTTATTACCTAATAGTATATACCGTTATACGTTATTACGTAATAGTATATAATGTTATACTTTATATGGTAATACTATATAACGTTATACGTTATAACGTATCACTATATAACGTTATACGTTATATGGTAATACTATTTAACAATATACGTTATTACGTAATAGTATATATCGTTTTACGTTATATGGTCATATTATATATCGTTATACGTTATAGGGAAATACTATATAACGGTATACGTTATTACGAAATAGTATATATCGTTATACGTTATTACGTAATAGTATATATCCTTTTACGTTATATGGTAATGCTATATACCGGATATACGTTATAACGTAACACTATAAACGTTATACGTTATATGGTAATACTATATATCGTTATATGTTATATGGTAATACTATATATCGTTATTCGTTATAACGTAACACTATATAACGTTATACGCTATATGGTAATACTTATAACGATATACGATATTACGTAATAGTATATGTCGTTATACGTTATTACGTAATAGTATATAATGTTATACTTTATATGGTAATACTATAGAACGTTATACGTTATAACGTAACACTATTAACGTTATACGTTATATGGTCATACTATATAACGATATACGTTCTTACGTAATAGTATATATCGTTATACGTTATAACGTAAACACTACAATAACGTTATACGTTATATGGTAATACTATATATCGTTATAGGTTATAACGTAACAATATATAACGTAAACGTTATATGGTAATGCTATATAACGATATACGTTATTACCTAATAGTATATATCGTTATACGTTATATGGTAATGCTATATATCGTCATACGTTATAACGTAACAATATATAACGTTATACGTTATATGGTAATACTACAATATCGTTATACGTTATAACGTATCACTCTATAACGTTATACGTTATATGGTCTTACTATATAACGATATACGTTATTACGTAATAGTATATATCGTTATACGTTATAACGTAAACACTACATAACGTTATACGTTATATGGTAATACTATATATCGTTATACGTTATAACGTAACAATATATAACGTTATAGGTTATATGGTAATGAAATATAACGATATACGTTATTACCTAATAGTATATACCGTTATACGTTATTACGTAATAGTATACAATGGTTATACTTTATATGGGTAATACTATATAACGTTATACGTTATAACGTATCACTATATAACGTTATACGTTATATGGTCTTACTATATAACGATATACGTTAATACGTAATAGTATATATCGTTATACGTTATATGGTAATACTATATATCGTTATACGTTATAACGTAACCAATATATAACGTTATACGTTATAATGGAAATACTATATAACCGAATACGTTATTACGTAATAGCATATACTCGTTATACGTAATACGTAACACTATATAAACGTTTACGTTATATGGTAATGCTATATATCGTTATACGTTATATGGTAATGCTATATAACGATATACGTTATTACGTAATATTATATATCGCTATACGTTATAACGTAACACTATATAACGTTATACGTTATATGGTAATACTATATATCGTTATACGTTATAACGTAACAATATATAACGTTATACGTTATATGGTAATGCTATATAACGATATACGTTATTACGTAAAGTATATATCGTTAACGTTATTACGTAATAGTATATAATGTTATACTTTATTATGGTAATACTATATAAACGTTATACGTTATAAGGTATCACTATATAACGTTATACGTTATATGGTAATACTATATAACAATATACGTTATTACGTAATAGTATATATCGTTTTACGTTATATGGTCATATTATATATCGTTATACGTTATATGAAATACTATATAACGGTATACGTTATTACGTAATATTATATATCGCTATACGTTATAACGAAACACTATATAACGTTATACGTTATATGGTAATACTATATATCGTTATTCGTTATAACGTAACACTATATAACGTTATACGTTATATGGTAATGCTATATCTCGTTATACGTTATATGGTAATGCTATATAACGATATACGTTATTACGTAATATTATATATCGCTATACGTTATAACGTAACACTATATAACGTTATACGTTATATGGTAATCTATATAACGTTATACGTTATTACGTAATAGTATATATCGTTATACGTTATATGGTAATACTAATATCGTTATTCGTTATAACGTAACACTAATAACGTTATACGCTATATGGTAATACTATATAACGATATACGATATTACGTAATAGTATATGTCGTTATACGTTATTACGTAATAGTATATAATTGTTATACTTTATATGGTAATACTATATAACGTTATACGTTATAACGTAACACTATATAACGTTATACGTTATATGGTAATACTATATATCGTTATACGTTATAACGTATCACTATATAACGTTATACGTTATATGGTCAATACTATATAACGATATACGTTATTACGTAATAGTATATATCGTTATACGTTATAACGTAACACTACATAACGCTATACGGTATATGGTAATACTATATATCGTTAATACGTTATAACGTAACAATATATAACGTTATACGTTATATGGTAATGCTATATAACGATATACGTTATTACCTAATAGTATATATCGTTATACGTTATATGGTAATGCTATATATCGTCATACGTTATAACGTAACAATATATAACGTTATACGTTATATGATAATGCTATATAACGTTATACGTTATAACGTAACACTATATAATGTTATACGTTATATGTAATACTATATATCGTTATACGTTATAACGTAAAAATATATAACGTTATACGTTATATGGTAATACTATATAACGATATACGATATTACGAAATAGTAGTATATCGTTATACGTTATTACGTAATAGTATATAATGTTATACTTTATATGGTAATACTATATAACGTTATACGTTATAACGTATCACTATATAACGTTATACGTTATATGGGTCCCTTACTATATAACGATATACGTTATTACGTAATAGTATATATCGTTATACGTTATAACGTAACACTACATAACGTTATACGTTATATGGTAATACTATATATCGTTATACGTTATAACGTAACAATATATAACGTTATAGGTTATATGGTAATGCTATATAACGATATACGTTATTACCTAATAGTATATACCGTTATACGTTATTACGTAATAGTATATAATGTTATACTTTATATGGTAATACTATATAACGTTATACGTTATAACGTATCACTATATAACGTTATACGTTATATGGTAATACTATATAACAATATACGTTATTACGTAATAGTATATATCGTTTACGTTATATGGTAATATTATATATCGTTATACGTTATATGGAAATACTATATAACGGTATACGTTATTACTAAATAGTATATATCGTTATACGTTCTTACGTAATAGTATATATTGTTATACGTTGTATGGTAATAATATATAACAATATACGTTATTACGTAATAGTATATATCGTTTTACGATATATGGTAATGCTATATAACGTTATACGTTATACCGTAACAATATATAACGTTATACGTTTATATGGTAATACAGATATCGTTATACGTTATAACGTAACCAATATATACGTTATACGTTATATGGTAATACTATTTAACGATATACGATATTACGTAATAGTATATGTCGTTATACGTTATTACGTAATAGTGTATAATGTTATACTTTGTATGGTAATACTATATAACGTTATACGTTATAACGTATTCACTATATAACGATTATAACGTTATATGGTAATACTATATAACAATATACGTTATTACGTAATAGTATATATCGTTATACGTTATATGGTAATACTATATATCGTTATACGTTATAACGTAACAATATATAACGTATACGTTATATGGAAATACTATATAACGATATACGTTATTACGTAATAGCATATATCGTTATACGTTTAAAACGTAACACTATATGAACGTTATACGTTATATGGTAATGCTATATATCGTTATACGTTATATGGTAATGCTATATAACGATATACGTTATTACGTAATATTATATATCGCTATACGTTATAACGTAACACTATATAACGTTATACGTTATATGGTAATACTAATATATCGTTATACGTTTATAACTAACGTACATATATAACGTTATACGTTATATGGTAATGCTATATAACGATATACGTTATTACGTAATAGTATATAATGTTATACTTTATATGGTAATACTATATAACGTTATACGTTATAAGGTATCACTATATAACGTTATACGTTATTGGTAATACTATATAACAATATACGTTATTACGTAATAGTATATATCCTTTTACGTTATATGGTAATGCTATATAACGATATACGTTATAACGTAACACTATATAACGTTATACGTTATATGGTAATACTATATATCGTTATACGTTATATGGTAATACTATATATCGATATTCGTATATAACGTAACACTATATAACGTTATACCGCTATATGGTAATACTATATAACGATATACGATATTACGTAATAGTATATGTCGTTATAAGTTATTACGTAATAGTATACAATGTTATACTTTATATGGTATACTATATAACGTTATACGTTATAACGTAACACTATATAACGTTATACGTTATATGGTAATACTATATATCGTTATACGTTATAACGTAACAATGTATAACGTCATACGTATATGGAAATACTATATAACGATATACGTTATTACGTAATAGTATATATCGTTGTACGTTATTACGTAATAGTATATAATGTTATACGTTATATGGAAATACTATATAACGATATACGTTATTACGTAATAGCATATATCGTTATACGCTATAACGTAACACTATATAACGTTATACGTTATATGGTAATGCTATATATCGCTATACATTATATGGTAATGCTATATAACGATATACGTTATTACGTAATATTATTATCGCTATACGATATAACGTAACACTATATAACGTTATACGTTATATGGGTAATACTATATATCGTTATACGTTATAACGTAACAATATATAACGTTATACGTTATATGGTATACTATATAACGATATACGATATTACGAAATAGTATATATCGTTATACGTTATTACGTAATAGTATATAATGTTATACTTTATATGGTAATACTATATAACGTTATACGTTATAACGTATCACTATATAAACGTTATACGTTATATGGTCTTACTATATAACGATATACGTTATACGTAATAGTATATATCGTTATACGTTATAACGTAACACTACATAACGTTATACGTTTTTATGGTAATACTATATATCGTCTATACGTTATAACGTAACCAATATATAACGTTATAGGTTTATATGGTAATGCTATATAACGATATAGCGTTATTAGCCTAATAGTATATACCGTTATACGTTATACGTAATAGTATATAATGTTATATCTTTATATGGTAATACTATATAACGTTATACGTTATAACGTATCACTATATAACGTTATACGTTATATGGTAATACTATATAACATATATACGTTATTACGTAATAGTATATATCGTTTTACGTTATATGGTAATATTATATATCGTTATACGTTATATGGAAATACTATATAACGGTATACGTTAATTACTAAATAGTATATATCGTTATACGTTCTTACGTAATAGTATATATTGTTATACGTTGTATGGTAATAATATATAACAATATACGTTATTTACGTAATAGTATATATCGTTTTACGATATATGGTAATGCTATATAACGTTATACGTTATACCCGTAACAATATATAACGTTATACGTTATATGGTAATACTATATATCGTTATACGTTATAACGTAACAATATATAACGTTATACGTTATATGGTAATACTATTTAACGATATACGATATTACGTAATAGTATATGTCGTTATACGTTATTACGTAATAGTGTATAATGTTATACTTTATATGGTAATACTATATAACGTTATACGTTATATGGTAATACTATATAACAATATACGTTATTACGTAATAGTATATATCGTTTTACGTTATATGGTAATATTATATATCGTTATACGTTATATGGAAAATACTATAAACGGTATACGTTATTACTAAATAGTATATATCGTTATACGTTCTTACGTAATAGTATATATTGTTATACGTTGTATGGTAATATATATAACAATATACGTTATTACGTAATAGTATATATCGTTTTACGATATATGGTAATGCTATATAACGTTATACGTTATACCGTAACAATATATAAACGTTATACGTTATATGGTAATACTATATATCGTTATACGTTATAACGTAACAATATATAACGTATACGTTATATGGTAATACTATTTAACGATATACGATATTACGTAATAGTATATGTCGTTATACGTTATTACGTAATAGTGTATAATGTTATACTTTATAGGGTAATACTATATAACGTTATACGTTATAAACGTATCACTATATAACGTTATACGTTATATGGTAATACTATATAACAATATACGTTATTACGTAATAGTATATATCGTTATACGTTATATGGTAATACTATATATCGTTATACGTTATAACGTAACAATATATAACGTTATACGTTATATGGAAATACTATATAAACGATATACGTTATTACGTAATAGCATATATCGTTATACGTTATAACGTAACACTATATAACGTTATACGTTATATGGTAATGCTATATATCGTTATACGTTATATGGTAATGCTATATAAACGATATACGTTATTACGTAATATTATATATCGCTATACGTTATAACGTAACACTATATAACGTTATACGTTATATGGTAATACTATATATCGTTATACGTTATAACGTAACAATATATAACGTTATACGTTATATGGTAATGCTATATAACGATATACGTTATTACGTAATAGTATATATGTTATACTTTATATGGTAACACTATATAACGTTATACGTTATAAGGTATCACTATATAACGTTATACGTTATATGGTAATACTAGATAACAATATACGTTATTACGTAATAGTATATATCCTTTTACGTTATATGGTAATGCTATATAACGATATACGTTATAACCGTAACACTATATAACGTTTTACGTATATGGTAATACTATATATCGTTATACGTTATATGGTAATACTATATATCGATATTCGTTATAACGTAACACTATATAACGTTATACGCTATATGGTAAGACTAATATAACGATATACGATATTACGTAATAGTATATGTCGTTATAAGTTATTACGTAATAGTATACAATGTTATACTTTTATATGGTAATACTATATAACGTTATACGTTATAACGTAACACTATATAACGTTATACGTTATATGGTAATACTATATATCGTTATACGTTATAACGTAACAATGTATAACGTCATACGTTATATGGAAATACTATATAACGATATACGTTATTACGTAATAGTATATATCGTTGTACGTTATTACGTAATAGTATATAATGTTATACGTTATATGGAAATACTATATAACGATATACGTTATTACGTAATAGCATATATCGTTATACGCTATAACGTAACACTATATAACGTTATACGTTATATGGTAATGCTATATATCGCTATACATTATATGGTAATGCTATATAACGATATACGTTATTACGTAATATTATATATCGCTATACGTTATAACGTAACACTATATAACGTTATACGTTATATGGTAATACTATATATCGTTATACGTTATAACGTAACAATATATAACGTTATACGTTATATGGTAATGCTATATAACGATATACGTTATTACCTAATAGTATATACCGTTATACGTTATTACGTAATAGTATATAATGTTATACGTTATATGGTAATTCTATATAACGTTATACGTTATTACGTAATAGTATATATCGTTTTACGTTATATGGTAATGCTATATAACGTTATACGTTATAACGTAACACTATATAACGTTATACGTTATATGGTAATACTATATATCGTTATACGTTATAACGTAACAATATATAACGTTATACGTTATATGGTAATAAAATATAACGTTATACGTTACATGGTAATTCTATATAACGTTATACGTTATTACGTAATAGTATATATCGTTTTACGTTATATGGTAATGCTACATAACGTTATACGTTATAACGTAACACTATATAACGTTATACGTTATATGGTAATACTATATATCGTTATACGTTATACCGTAACAATATATAACGTTATACGTTATATGGTAATACTATATATCGTTATACGTTATACCGTAACAATATATAACGTTATACGTTATAACGTAACACTATATAACGTTATACGTTATATGGTAATACTATATAACGATATACGTTATTACGGAATAGTATATATCGTTATACGTTATTACGATATAGTATATAATTTTATACTTTATATGGCAATACTATATAACGTTATACGTTATACCGTATCACTATATAACGTTATACGTTATAGGGTAATACTATATAACGATATACGTTATTACGTAATATTATATATCGCTATACGTTATAACGTAACACTATATAACGTTATACGTTATATGGTAATACTATATATCGTTATACGTTATAACGTAACAATATATAACGTTATACGTTATATGGTAACACTATATAACGATTTACGTTATTACGTAATAGTATATATCGTTATACGTTATAACGTAACACTATATAACGTTATATGTTATATGGTAATACTATATAACGATATACGTTATTACGTAATAGTATATATCGCTATACGTTATAATGTAACACTATATAACGTTATACGTTATATGGTAATTCTATATATCGTTATACGTTATTACGTAATAGTATATATCGTTTTACGTTATATGGTAATGCTATATAACGTTATACGTTATAACGTAACATTATATAACGTTATACGTTATATGGTAATACTATATATCGTTATACGTTATAACGTAACAATATATAACGTTATACGTTATATAATAATACTATATAACGATATACGTTATTACGTAATAGTATATATCGTTATACGTAATAACGTAACACTATATAACGTTATACGTTATTACGTAATAGTATATAATGTTATACTTTATATGGTAATACTATATAACGTTATACGTTATAACGTATCACTGTATAACGTAATACGTTATATGGTAATACCATATAACGATATACGTTATTACGTAATAGTATATATCGTTATACGTTATAACGTAACACTATATAACGTTATACGTTATATGGTAATTCCATATAATGTTATACGTTATTACGTAATCGTATATATCGTTTTACCTTATATGGTAATGCTATATAACGTTATACGTTAATACTAAATAGTATATATCGTTATACGTTATTACGTAATAGTATATATCGTTATACGTTGTATGGTAATACTATATAACAATATACGTTATTACGTAATAGTATATATCGTTATACGTTATTACGTAATAGTATATATCGTTTTACCTTATATGGTAATGCTATATAACGTTATACGTTATAACGTATCACTGTATAACGTAATACGTTATATGGTAATACCATATAACGATTATACGTTATTACGTAATAGTATATATCGTTATACCGTTATAACGTAACACTATATAACGTTATACGTTATATGGTAATACTATATATCGTTATACGTTATAACGTAACAATATATAACGTTATACGTTATATAATAATACTATATAACGATATACGTTATTACGTAATAGTATATATCGTTATACGTTATAAAGTAACACTACATAACGTTATACGTTATATGGTAATACTATATATCGTTATACGTTATAACGTAACAATATATAACGTTATACGTTATATGGTAATACTATATAATGTTATACGTTAATACTAAATAGTATATATCGTTATACGTTATTACGTAATAGTATATATCGTTATACGTTGTATGGTTAATACTATATAACAATATACGTTATTACGTAATAGTATATATCGTTTTACGATATATGGTAATGCTATATAACGTTATACGTTATACCGTAACAATATATGACGTTATACGTTATATGGTAATACTATATATCGTTATACGTTATAACGTAACACTATATAACGTTATACGTTATATGGTAATACTATATATCGTTATACGTTATAACGTAACAATATATAACGTTATACGTTATATGGTAATACTATATAACGATATACGTTATTACGTAATAGTATATATCGTTATACGTTATAACGTAACACTATATAACGTTATACGTTATATGGTAATACTATATATCGTTATACGTTATAACGTAACAATATATAACGTTATACGTTATATGGTAATACTATATAACGATATACGTTAATACTAAATAGTATATATCGTTATACGTTATTACGAAATAGTATATATCGTTATACGTTATTACGAAATAGTATATATCGTTATACGTTGTATGGTAATACTATATAACAATATACGTTATTACGTAATAGTATATATCGTTTTACGATATATGGTAATACTATATAACGATATACGATATTACGTAATAGTATATGTCGTTATACGTTATTACGTATAGTATATAATGTTATACTTTATATGGTAATACTATATAACGTTATACGTTATAACGTATCACTATATAACGTTTTACGTTATAACGTATCACTATATAACGTTATACGTTATATGGTAATACTATATAATGTTTTACGTTAATACTAAATAGTATATATCGTTATACGTTATTACGTAATAGTATATATCGTTATACGTTGTATGGTAATACTATATAACAATATACGTTATTACGTAATAGTATATATCGTTTTACGATAGATGGTAATACTATATAACGATATACGATATTACGTAATAGTATATGTCGTTATACGTTATTACGTAATAGTATATAATGTTATACTTTATATGGTAATACTATATAACGTTATACGTTATAACGTATCACTATATAACGTTTTACGTTATAACGTATCACTATATAACGTTATACGTTATATGGTAATACTATATAATGTTATACGTTAATACTAAATAGTATATATCGTTATACGTTATTACGTAATAGTATATATCGTTATACGTTGTATGGTAATACTATATAACGATATATGTTATTACGTAATAGTATATATCGTTTTACGATAGATGGTAATACTATATAACGATATACGATATTACGTAATAGTATATGTCGTTATACGTTATTACGTAATAGTATATAATGTTATACTTTATATGGTAATACTGTATAACGTTATACGTTATAACGTATCACTATATAACTTTATACGTTATATGGTAATACTATATAACAATATACGTTATTACGTAATAGTATATATCGTTTTACGTTATATGGTAATATTATATATCGTTATATGTTATAACGTAACACTATAAAACGTTATACGTTATATGGAAATACTATATAACGATATACGTTAATACGTAATAGTATATATCGTTATACGTTATAACGTAACTCTATATAACGTTATACGTTATATGGTAATACTATATATCGTTATACGTTATAACGTAACAATATATAACGTTATACGTTATATGGTAATACTATATAACGATATACGTTATTACGGAATAGTATATATCGTTATACGTTATTACGTAATAGTATATAATTTTATACTTTATATGGCAATACTATATAACGTTATACGTTATACCGTATCACTATATAACGTTATACGTTATATGGTAATACTATATAACAATATACGTTATATGGTAATACTATATAACCATATACGTTATTACGTAATAGTATATATCCTTTTACGTTATATGGTAATGCTATATAACGATATACGTTATAACGTAACACTATATAACGTTATACGTTATATGGTAATACTATATATCGTTATACGTTATAACGTAACAATATATAACGTTATACGTTATATGGTAATACTATATAACGCTTTACGTTATTACGTAATAGTATATATCGTTATACGTTATAACGTAACACTATATAACGTTATACGTTATATGGTAATACTATATATCGTTATACGTTATAACGTAACAATATATAACGTTATACGTTATATGGTAATACTATATATCGTTATACGTTATACCGTAACAATATATAACGTTATACGTTATATGGTAATACTATATAATGTTATACGTTATTACTAAATAGTATATATCGTTATACGTTATTACGCAATAGTATATATCGTTATACGTTGTATGGTAATTCTATATAACAATATACGTTATTACGTAATAGTATATATCGTTTTACGATATATGGTAATGCTATATAACGTTATACGTTATACCGTAACAATGTATAACGTTATACGTTATATGGTAATACTATATATCGTTATACGTTATAACGTAACAATATATAACGTTATACGTTATATGGTAATACTATATAACGATATACGATATTACGTAATAGCATATGTCGTTATACGTTATTACGTAATAGTATATATCGTTTTACCTTATATGGTAATGCTATATAACGTTATACGTTATTACGTAATATTATATATCGCTATACGTTATAACGTAACACTATATAACGTTATACGTTATATGGTAATACTATATATCGTTATACGTTATAACGTAACAATATATAACGTTATACGTTATATGGTAATGCTATATAACGATATACGTTATTACCTAATAGTATATACCGTTATACGTTATTACGTAATAGTATATAATGTTATACTTTATATGGTAATACTATATAACGTTATACGTTATAACGTATCACTATATAACGTTATACGTTATATGGTAATGCTATATAACGATATACGTTATTACGTAATATTATATATCGCTATACGTTATAACGTAACACTATATAACGTTATACGTTATATGGTAATACTATATATCGTTATACGTTATAACGTAACAATATATAACGTTATACGTTATATGGTAATGCTATATAACGATATACGTTATTACGTAATAGTATATAATGTTATACTTTATATGGTAATACTATATAACGTTATACGTTATAAGGTATCACTATATAACGTTATACGTTATATGGTAATACTATATAACAATATACGTTATTACGTAATAGTATATATCCTTTTACGTTATATGGTAATGCTATATAACGATATACGTTATAACGTAACACTATATAACGTTATACGTTATATGGTAATACTATATATCGTTATACGTTATATGGTAATACTATATATCGATATTCGTTATAACGTAACACTATATAACGTTATACGCTATATGGTAATACTATATAACGATATACGATATTACGTAATAGTATATGTCGTTATAAGTTATTACGTAATAGTATACAATGTTATACTTTATATGGTAATACTATATAACGTTATACGTTATAACGTAACACTATATAACGTTATACGTTATATGGTAATACTATATATCGTTATACGTTATAACGTAACAATGTATAACGTCATACGTTATATGGAAATACTATATAACGATATACGTTATTACGTAATAGTATATATCGTTGTACGTTATTACGTAATAGTATATAATGTTATACGTTATATGGAAATACTATATAACGATATACGTTATTACGTAATAGCATATATCGTTATACGCTATAACGTAACACTATATAACGTTATACGTTATATGGTAATGCTATATATCGCTATACATTATATGGTAATGCTATATAACGATATACGTTATTACGTAATATTATATATCGCTATACGTTATAACGTAACACTATATAACGTTATACGTTATATGGTAATACTATATATCGTTATACGTTATAACGTAACAATATATAACGTTATACGTTATATGGTAATGCTATATAACGATATACGTTATTACCTAATAGTATATACCGTTATACGTTATTACGTAATAGTATATAATGTTATACGTTATATGGTAATTCTATATAACGTTATACGTTATTACGTAATAGTATATATCGTTTTACGTTATATGGTAATGCTATATAACGTTATACGTTATAACGTAACACTATATAACGTTATACGTTATATGGTAATACTATATATCGTTATACGTTATAACGTAACAATATATAACGTTATACGTTATATGGTAATACTATATATCGTTATACGTTATACCGTAACAATATATAACGTTATACGTTATATGGTAATACTATATAATGTTATACGTTATTACGTAATAGTATATATCGTTTTACGTTATATGGTAATGCTATATAACGTTATACGTTATAACGTAACACTATATAACGTTATACGTTATATGGTAATACTATATATCGTTATACGTTATAACGTAACAATATATAACGTTATACGTTATATGGTAATAAAATATAACGTTATACGTTACATGGTAATTCTATATAACGTTATACGTTATTACGTAATAGTATATATCGTTTTACGTTATATGGTAATGCTACATAACGTTATACGTTATAACGTAACACTATATAACGTTATACGTTATATGGTAATACTATATATCGTTATACGTTATACCGTAACAATATATAACGTTATACGTTATATGGTAATACTATATATCGTTATACGTTATACCGTAACAATATATAACGTTATACGTTATAACGTAACACTATATAACGTTATACGTTATATGGTAATACTATATAACGATATACGTTATTACGGAATAGTATATATCGTTATACGTTATTACGATATAGTATATAATTTTATACTTTATATGGCAATACTATATAACGTTATACGTTATACCGTATCACTATATAACGTTATACGTTATAACGTAACACTATATAACGTTATACGTTATATGGTAATTCCATATAATGTTATACGTTATTACGTAATCGTATATATCGTTTTACCTTATATGGTAATGCTATATAACGTTATACGTTAATACTAAATAGTATATATCGTTATACGTTATTACGTAATAGTATATATCGTTATACGTTGTATGGTAATACTATATAACAATATACGTTATTACGTAATAGTATATATCGTTATACGTTATTACGTAATAGTATATATCGTTTTACCTTATATGGTAATGCTATATAACGTTATACGTTATAACGTATCACTGTATAACGTAATACGTTATATGGTAATACCATATAACGATATACGTTATTACGTAATAGTATATATCGTTATACGTTATAACGTAACACTATATAACGTTATACGTTATATGGTAATACTATATATCGTTATACGTTATAACGTAACAATATATAACGTTATACGTTATATAATAATACTATATAACGATATACGTTATTACGTAATAGTATATATCGTTATACGTTATAAAGTAACACTACATAACGTTATACGTTATATGGTAATACTATATATCGTTATACGTTATAACGTAACAATATATAACGTTATACGTTATATGGTAATACTATATAATGTTATACGTTAATACTAAATAGTATATATCGTTATACGTTATTACGTAATAGTATATATCGTTATACGTTGTATGGTAATACTATATAACAATATACGTTATTACGTAATAGTATATATCGTTTTACGATATATGGTAATGCTATATAACGTTATACGTTATACCGTAACAATATATGACGTTATACGTTATATGGTAATACTATATATCGTTATACGTTATAACGTAACACTATATAACGTTATACGTTATATGGTAATACTATATATCGTTATACGTTATAACGTAACAATATATAACGTTATACGTTATATGGTAATACTATATAACGATATACGTTATTACGTAATAGTATATATCGTTATACGTTATAACGTAACACTATATAACGTTATACGTTATATGGTAATACTATATATCGTTATACGTTATAACGTAACAATATATAACGTTATACGTTATATGGTAATACTATATAACGATATACGTTAATACTAAATAGTATATATCGTTATACGTTATTACGAAATAGTATATATCGTTATACGTTATTACGAAATAGTATATATCGTTATACGTTGTATGGTAATACTATATAACAATATACGTTATTACGTAATAGTATATATCGTTTTACGATATATGGTAATACTATATAACGATATACGATATTACGTAATAGTATATGTCGTTATACGTTATTACGTAATAGTATATAATGTTATACTTTATATGGTAATACTATATAACGTTATACGTTATAACGTATCACTATATAACGTTTTACGTTATAACGTATCACTATATAACGTTATACGTTATATGGTAATACTATATAATGTTTTACGTTAATACTAAATAGTATATATCGTTATACGTTATTACGTAATAGTATATATCGTTATACGTTGTATGGTAATACTATATAACAATATACGTTATTACGTAATAGTATATATCGTTTTACGATAGATGGTAATACTATATAACGATATACGATATTACGTAATAGTATATGTCGTTATACGTTATTACGTAATAGTATATAATGTTATACTTTATATGGTAATACTATATAACGTTATACGTTATAACGTATCACTATATAACGTTTTACGTTATAACGTATCACTATATAACGTTATACGTTATATGGTAATACTATATAATGTTATACGTTAATACTAAATAGTATATATCGTTATACGTTATTACGTAATAGTATATATCGTTATACGTTGTATGGTAATACTATATAACGATATATGTTATTACGTAATAGTATATATCGTTTTACGATAGATGGTAATACTATATAACGATATACGATATTACTTAATAGTATATGTCGTTATACGTTATTACGTAATAGTATATAATGTTATACTTTATATGGTAATACTGTATAACGTTATACGTTATAACGTATCACTATATAACTTTATACGTTATATGGTAATACTATATAACAATATACGTTATTACGTAATAGTATATATCGTTTTACGTTATATGGTAATATTATATATCGTTATATGTTATAACGTAACACTATAAAACGTTATACGTTATATGGAAATACTATATAACGATATACGTTAATACGTAATAGTATATATCGTTATACGTTATAACGTAACTCTATATAACGTTATACGTTATATGGTAATACTATATATCGTTATACGTTATAACGTAACAATATATAACGTTATACGTTATATGGTAATACTATATAACGATATACGTTATTACGGAATAGTATATATCGTTATACGTTATTACGTAATAGTATATAATTTTATACTTTATATGGCAATACTATATAACGTTATACGTTATACCGTATCACTATATAACGTTATACGTTATATGGTAATACTATATAACAATATACGTTATATGGTAATACTATATAACCATATACGTTATTACGTAATAGTATATATCCTTTTACGTTATATGGTAATGCTATATAACGATATACGTTATAACGTAACACTATATAACGTTATACGTTATATGGTAATACTATATATCGTTATACGTTATAACGTAACAATATATAACGTTATACGTTATATGGTAATACTATATAACGCTTTACGTTATTACGTAATAGTATATATCGTTATACGTTATAACGTAACACTATATAACGTTATACGTTATATGGTAATACTATATATCGTTATACGTTATAACGTAACAATATATAACGTTATACGTTATATGGTAATACTATATATCGTTATACGTTATACCGTAACAATATATAACGTTATACGTTATATGGTAATACTATATAATGTTATACGTTATTACTAAATAGTATATATCGTTATACGTTATTACGCAATAGTATATATCGTTATACGTTGTATGGTAATTCTATATAACAATATACGTTATTACGTAATAGTATATATCGTTTTACGATATATGGTAATGCTATATAACGTTATACGTTATACCGTAACAATGTATAACGTTATACGTTATATGGTAATACTATATATCGTTATACGTTATAACGTAACAATATATAACGTTATACGTTATATGGTAATACTATATAACGATATACGATATTACGTAATAGTATATGTCGTTATACGTTATTACGTAATAGTATATATCGTTTTACCTTATATGGTAATGCTATATAACGTTATACGTTATAACGTAACACCATATAACGTTATACGTTATATGGTAATGCTATATAACGATATACGTTATTACGTAATAGTATATATCGTTATACGTTATAACGTAACAATATATAACGTTATACGTTATATGGTAATAGTATATATCGTTATACGTTATAACGTAACACTATATAACGTTATACGTTATATGGTAATACTATATATCGTTATACGTTATAACGTAACAATATATAACGTTATACGATATATGGTAATACTATATAACGATATTCGTTATTACGTAATAGTATATATCGTTATACGTTATAACGTAACACTATATAACGTTATACGTTATATGGTAATACTATATATCGTTATACGTTATAACGTAACAATATATAACTTTATACGTTATATGGTAATACTATATAACGATATACGTTATTACGTAATAGTCTATAATGTTATCCTTTATATGGTAATACTATATAACGTTATACGTTATAACGTATCACTATATAACGTTTTACGTTATAACGTATCACTATATAACGTTATACGTTATATGGTAATACTATATAATGTTATACGTTAATACTAAATAGTACATATCGTTATACGTTATTACGTAATAGTATATATCGTTTTACGTTATATGGTAATATTATATATCGTTATACGTTATAACGTAACAATATAAAACGTTATACGTTATATGGAAATACTATATAACGATATACGTTAATACGTAATAGTATATATCGTTATACGTTATAACGTAACTCTATATAATGTTATACGTTATATGGTAATACTATATATCGTTATACGTTATAACGTAACAATATATAACGTTATACGTTATATGGTAATACTATATAACGATATACGTTATTACGGAATAGTATATATCGTTATACGTTATTACGAAATAGTATATAATTTTATACTTTATATGGCAATACTATATAACGTTATACGTTATACCGTATCACTATATAACGTTATACGTTATATGGTAATACTATATAACGATATACGTTATTACGTAATATTATATATCGCTATACGTTATAACGTAACACTATATAACGTTATACGTTATATGGTAATACTATATATCGTTATACATTATAACGTAACAATATATAACGTTATACGTTATATGGTAATGCTATATAACGATATACGTTATTACGTAATAGTATATATAGTTATACGTTATTACGTAATAGCATATAATGTTATACTTTATATGGTAATACTACATAACGTTATACGTTATAACGTAACACTATATAACGTTATACGTTATATGGTAATACTATATAACAATATACGTTATATGGTAATACTATATAACCATATACGTTATTACGTAATAGTATATATCCTTTTACGTTATATGGTAATGCTATATAACGATATACGTTATAACGTAACACTATATAACGTTATACGTTATATGGTAATACTATATATCGTTATACGTTATAACGTAACAATATATAACGTTATACGTTATATGGTAATACTATATAACGATTTACGTTATTACGTAATAGTATATATCGTTGTACGTTATAACGTAACACTATATAACGTTATACGTTATATGGTAATACTATATAACGATATACGTTATTACGTAATAGTATATATCGCTATACCTTATAACGTAAGACTATATAACGTTATACGTTATATGGTAATTCTATATAACGTTATACGTTATTACGTAATAGTATATATCGTTTTACGTTATATGGTAATGCTATATAACGTTATACGTTATATCGTAACACTATATAACGTTATACGTTATATGGCAATACTATATATCGTTATACGTTATAACGTAACAATATATAACGTTATACGTTATATGGTAATACTATATATCGTTATACGTTATACCGTCACAATATATAACGTTATACGTTATATGGTAATACTATATAATGTTATACGTTATTACTAAATAGTATATATCGTTATACGTTATTACGTAATAGTATATATCGTTATACGTTGTATGGTAATTCTATATAACAATATACGTTATTACGTAATAGTATATATCGTTTTACGATATATGGTAATGCTATATAACGTTATACGTTATACCGTAACAATGTATAACGTTATACGTTATATGGTAATACTATATATCGTTATACGTTATAACGTAACAATATATAACGTTATACGTTATATGGTAATACTATATAACGATATACGTTATTACGGAATAGTATATATCGTTATACGTTATTACGTAATAGTATATAATTTTATACTTTATATGGCAATACTATATAAAGTTATACGTTATACCGTATCACTATATAACGTTATACGTTATATGGTAATACTATATAACGATATACGTTATTACGTAATATTATATATTTCTATACGTTATAACGTAACACTATATAACGTTATACGTTATATGGTAATACTATATATCGTTATACGTTATAACGTAACAATATATAACGTTATACGTTATATGGTAATACTATATAACGATTTACGTTATTACGTAATAGTATATATCGTTATACGTTATAACGTAACACTATGTAACGTTATACGTTATATGGTAATACTATATAACGATATACGTTATTACGTAATAGTATATATCGCTATACGTTATAACGTAACACTATATAACGTTTTACGTTATATGGTAATTCTATATAACGTTATACGTTATTACGTAATAGTATATATCGTTTTACGTTATATGGTAATGCTATATAACGTTATACGTTATAACGTAACACTATATAACGTTATACGTTATATGGTAATACTATATATCGTTATACGTTATACCGTAACAATATATAACGTTATACGTTATACGGTAATACTATATAATGTTATACGTTATTACTAAATAGTATATATCGTTATACGTTATTACGTAATAGTATATATCGTTATACGTTATATGGTAATTCTATATAACAATATACGTTATTACGTAATAGTATATATCGTTTTACGATATATGGTAATGCTATATAACGTTATACGTTATACCGTAACAATGTATAACGTTATACGTTATATGGTAATACTATATATCGTTATACGTTATAACGTAACAATATATAACGTAATACGTTATATGGTAATACTATATAACGTTATACGTTACATGGTAATTCTATATAACGTTATACGTTATTACGTAATAGTATATATCGTTATACGTTGTATGGTAATTCTATATAACAATATACGTTATTACGTAATAGTATATATCGTTTTACGATATATGGTAATGCTATATAACGTTATACGTTATACCGTAACAATGTATAACGTTATACGTTATATGGTAATACTATATGACGTTATACGTTATACCGTAACAATGTATAACGTTATACGTTATATGGTAATACTATATATCGTTATACGTTACAACGTAACAATATATAACGTTATACCTCATATGGTAATACTATATAACGATATACGATATTACGTAATAGTATATGTCGTTATACGTTATTACGTATTAGTATATATCGTTTTACTTTATATGGTAATGCTATATAACGTTATACGTTATATGGTAATGCTATATAACGATATACGTTATTACGTAATAGTATATATCGTTATACGTTATAACGTAACACTACATAATGTTATACGTTATATGGTAATACTATATATCGTTATACGTTATAACGTAACAATATATAACGTTATACGTTATATGGTAATAGTATATATCGTTATACGTTCTAACGTAACACTATATAACGTTATACGTTATATGGTAATACTATATATCGTTATACGTTATAACGTAACAATATATAACGTTATACGTTATATGGTAATACTATATAACGATATACGTTATTACGGAATAGTATATATCGTTATACGTTATTACGTAATAGTATATAATTTTATACTTTATATGGCAATACTATATAACGTTATACGTTATACCGTATCACTATATAACGTTATACGTTATATGGTAATACTATATAACGATATACGTTATTACGTAATATTATATATCGCTATACGTTATAACGTAACACTATATAACGTTATACGTTATATGGTAATTCTATATAACGTTATACGTTATTACGTAATAGTATATATCGTTATACGTTGTATGGTAATTCTATATAACAATATACGTTATTACGTAATAGTATATATCGTTTTACGATATATGGTAATGCTATATAACGTTATACGTTATACCGTAACAATGTATAACGTTATACGTTATATGGTAATACTATATGACGTTATACGTTATACCGTAACAATTTATAACGTTATACGTTATATGGTAATACTATATATCGTTATACGTTATAACGTAACAATATATAACGTTATACCTCATATGGTAATACTATATAACGATATACGATATTACGTAATAGTATATGTCGTTATACGTTATTACGTATTAGTATATATCGTTTTACTTTATATGGTAATGCTATATAACGTTATACGTTATATGGTAATGCTATATAACGATATACGTTATTACGTAATAGTATATATCGTTATACGTTATACCGTATCACTATATAACGTTATACGTTATATGGTAATACTATATAACGATATACGTTATTACGTAATATTATATATCGCTATACGTTATAACGTAACACTATATAACGTTATACGTTATATGGTAATTCTATATAACGTTATACGTTATTACGTAATAGTATATATCGTTTTACGTTATATGGTAATGCTATATAACGTTATACGTTATAACGTAACACTATATATCGTTTTACGATATATGGTAATGCTATATAACGTTATACGTTATAACGTAACACTATATAACGTTATACGTTATATGGTAATATTATATATCGTTATACGTTATAACGTAACAATATATAACGTTATACGTTATATGGTAATACTATATAACGATATACGTTATTACGTAATAGTATATAATGTTATACTTTATATGGTAATACTATATAACGTTATACGTTATAACGTATCACTATATAACGTTATAAGTTATAACGTATCACTATATAACGTTATACGTTATATGGTAATACTATATAACGATATACGTTATTACGTAATAGTATATATCGTTATACGTTATAACGTAACACTATATAACGTTATACGCTATATGGTAATACTATATATCGATATACGTTATTACGTAATAGTATATATCGTTTTACGATATATGGTAATGCTATATAACGTTATACGTTATACCGTAACAATATATAACGTTATACGTTCAATGGTAATACTATATATCGTTATACGTTATAAAGTAACAATATATAACGTTATACGTTATATGGTAATACTATATAACAATATACGTTATTACGTAATAGTATATACCGTTATACGTTATTACGTAATAGTATATAATGTTATAATTTATATGGTAATACTATATAACGTTATACGTTATAACGTATCACTATATAACGTTATACGTTATATGGTAATACAATATAACGATATACGTTATTACTTAATAGTATATATCGTTATACGTTATAACGTAACACTACATAACGTTATACGTTATATGGTAATACTATATATCGTTATACGTTATAACGTAACAATATATAACGTTATACGTTATATGGTAATGCTATATAACGATATACGTTAATACGTAATAGTATATATCGTTATACGTTATAACGTAACACTACATATCGTTATACGTTATATGGTAATACTATATATCGTTATACGTTATAACGTAACAATATATAACGTTATACGTTATATGGTAATACTATATAACGATATACGTTATTACGTAATAGTATATATCGTTATACGTTATTACGTAATAGTATATAATGTTATACTTTATATGGTAATACTATATAACGTTATACGTTATATCGTATCACTATATAACGATATACGTTATATGGTAATACTATATAACGACATACGTTATTACGTAATAGTATATATCGTTTTACGTTATAACGTAACACTACATAACGTTATACGTTATAAGGTAATACTATATATCGTTATACGTTATAACGTAACAATATATAACGTTATACGTTATATGGTAATACTATATAACGATATACGTTATTACGTAATAGTATATATCGTTATACGTTATTACGTAATAGTATATAATGTTATACTTTATATGGTAATACTATATAACGTTATACGTTATAACGTATCACTATATAACGTTATACGTTATATGGTAATACTATATATCGTTATACGTTATAACGTAACAATATATAACGTTATACGTTATATGGTAATAGTATATATCGTTATACGTTATAACGTAACAAGACATAACGTTATACGTTATATGGTAATACTATATAACGATATACGTTATTACGTAATAGTATATATCGTTATACGTTATAACGTAACACTATATAACGTTATACGTTATATGGTAATTCTATATAACGTTATACGTTATTACGTAATATTATATATCGTTTTACGTTATATGGTAATGCTATATAACGTTATACGTTATAACGTAACACTATATAACGTTATACGTTACATGGTAATAGTATATGTCGTTATACGTTATAGCGTAACAATATATAACGTTATACGTTATATGGTAATACTATTTATCGTTATACGTTATAACGTAACAATATATAACGTTATACATTATATGGTAATACTATATAACGCTTTACGTTATTACGTAATAGTATATATCGTTATACGTTATAACGTAACACTATATAACGTTATACGCTATATGGTAATACTATATAACGATATACGTTATTACGTAATAGTATATATCGCTATACGTTATAACGTAACACTATATAACGTTATACGTTATATGGTAATTCTATATAACGTTATACGTTATTACGTAATAGTATATATCGTTTTACGTTATATGGTAATGCTATATAACGTTATACGTTATAACGTAACACTATATAACGTTATACGTTATATGGTAATACTATATATCGTTATACGTTATAACGTAACAATATATAACGTTATACGTTATATGGTAATACTATATAACGTTATACGTTATACCGTAACAATATATAACGTTATACGTTATATGGTAATACTATATAATGTTATACGTTATTACTAAATAGTATATATCGTTATACGTTATTACGTAATAGTATATATCGTTATACGTTGTATGGTAATTCTATATAACAATATACGTTATTACGTAATAGTATATATCGTTTTACGATATATGGTAATGCTATATAACGTTATACGTTATACCGTAACAATGTATAACGTTATACGTTATATGGTAATACTATATATCGTTATACGTTATAACGTAACAATATATAACGTTATACGTTATATGGTAATACTATATAACGATATACGATATTACGTAATAGTATATGTCGTTATACGTTATTACGTAATAGTATATATCGTTTTACCTTATATGGTAATGCTATATAACGTTATACGTTATAACGTAACACTATATAACGTTATACGTTATATGGTAATGCTATATAACGATATACGTTATTACGTAATAGTATATATCGTTATACGTTATAACGTAACACTACAAAATGTTATACGTTATATGGTAATACTATATATCGTTATACGTTATAACGTAACAATATATAACGTTATACGTTATATGGTAATAGTATATATCGTTATACGTTATAACGTAACACTATATAACGTTATACGTTATATGGTAATACTATATATCGTTATACGTTATAACGTAACAATATATAACGTTATACGATATATGGTAATACTATATAACGATATTCGTTATTACGTAATAGTATATATCGTTATACGTTATAACGTAACACTATATAACGTTATACGTTATATGGTAATACTATATATCGTTATACGTTATAACGTAACAATATATAACGTAATACGTTATATGGTAATACTATATAACGATATACGTTATTACGTAATATTATATATCGCTATACGTTATAACGTAACAATATAAATCGTTATACGTTATATGGAAATACTATATAACGATATACGTTAATACGTAATAGTATATATCGTTATACGTTATAACGTAACTCTATATAATGTTATACGTTATATGGTAATACTATATATCGTTATACGTTATAACGTAACAATATATAACGTTATACGTTATATGGTAATACTATATAACGATATACGTTATTACGGAATAGTATATATCGTTATACGTTATTACGAAATAGTATATAATTTTATACTTTATATGGCAATACTATATAACGTTATACGTTATACCGTATCACTATATAACGTTATACGTTATATGGTAATACTATATAACGATATACGTTATTACGTAATATTATATATCGCTATACGTTATAACGTAACACTATATAACGTTATACGTTATATGGTAATACTATATATCGTTATACGTTATAACGTAACAATATATAACGTTATACGTTATATGGTAATGCTATATAACGATATACGTTATTACGTAATAGTATATATAGTTATACGTTATTACGTAATAGCATATAATGTTATACTTTATATGGTAATACTACATAACGTTATACGTTATAACGTATCACTATATAACGTTATACGTTATATGGTAATACTATATAACAATATACGTTATATGGTAATACTATATAACCATATACGTTATTACGTAATAGTATATATCCTTTTACGTTATGTGGTAATGCTATATAACGATATACGTTATAACGTAACACTATATAACGTTATACGTTATATGGTAATACTATATATCGTTATACGTTATAACGTAACAATATATAACGTTATACGTTATATGGTAATACTATATAACGATTTACGTTATTACGTAATAGTATATATCGTTGTACGTTATAACGTAACACTATATAACGTTATACGTTATATGGTAATACTATATAACGATATACGTTATTACGTAATAGTATATATCGCTATACCTTATAACGTAACACTATATAACGTTATACGTTATATGGTAATTCTATATAACGTTATACGTTATTACGTAATAGTATATATCGTTTTACGTTATATGGTAATGCTATATAACGTTATACGTTATATCGTAACACTATATAACGTTATACGTTATATGGCAATACTATATATCGTTATACGTTATAACGTAACAATATATAACGTTATACGTTATATGGTAATACTATATATCGTTATACGTTATACCGTCACAATATATAACGTTATACGTTATATGGTAATACTATATAATGTTATACGTTATTACTAAATAGTATATATCGTTATACGTTATTACGTAATAGTATATATCGATATACGTTGTATGGTAATTCTATATAACAATATACGTTATTAGGTAATAGTATATATCGTTTTACGATATATGGTAATGCTATATAACGTTATACGTTATACCGTAACAATGTATAACGTTATACGTTATATGGTAATACTATATATCGTTATACGTTATAACGTAACAATATATAACGTTATACGTTATATGGTAATACTATATAACGTTATACGTTACATGGTAATTCTATATAACGTTACACGTTATTACGTAATAGTATATATCGTTTTACGTTATATGGTAATGCTATATAACGTTATACGTTATAACGTAACACTATATAACGTTATACGTTATATGGTAATACTATATATCGTTATACGTTATAACGTAACAGTGTATAACGTTATACGTTATATGGTAATACTATATATCGTTATACGTTATACCGTAACAATATATAACGTTATACGTTATATGGTAATACTATATAATGTTATACGTTATTACTAAATAGTATATATCGTTATACATTATTGCGTAATAGTATATATCGTTATACGTTGTATGGTAATACTATATAACAATATACGTTATTACGTAATAGTATATATCGTTTTACGATATATGGTAATGCTATATAACGTTATACGTTATACCGTAACAGTGTATAACGTTATACGTTATATGGTAATACTATATGTCGTTATACGTTATAACGTAACAATATATAACGTTATACGTTATATGGTAATACTATATAACGATATACGTTATTACGGAATAGTATATATCGTTATACGTTATTACGTAATAGTATATAATTTTATACTTTATATGGCAATACTATATAACGTTATACGTTATACCGTATCACTATATAACGTTATACGTTATATGGTAATACTATATAACGATATACGTTATTACGTAATATTATATATCGCTATACGTTATAACGTAACACTATATAACGTTATACGTTATATGGAAATACTATATAACGATATACGTTAATACGTAATAGTATATATCGTTATACGTTATAACGTAACTCTATATAATGTTATACGTTATATGGTAATACTATATATCGTTATACGTTATAACGTAACAATATATAACGTTATACGTTATATGGTAATACTATATAACGATATACGTTATTACGTAATATTATATATCGCTATACGTTATAACGTAACAATATAAATCGTTATACGTTATATGGAAATACTATATAACGATATACGTTAATACGTAATAGTATATATCGTTATACGTTATAACGTAACTCTATATAATGTTATACGTTATATGGTAATACTATATATCGTTATACGTTATAACGTAACAATATATAACGTTATACGTTATATGGTAATACTATATAACGATATACGTTATTACGGAATAGTATATATCGTTATACGTTATTACGAAATAGTATATAATTTTATACTTTATATGGCAATACTATATAACGTTATACGTTATACCGTATCACTATATAACGTTATACGTTATATGGTAATACTATATAACGATATACGTTATTACGTAATATTATATATCGCTATACGTTATAACGTAACACTATATAACGTTATACGTTATATGGTAATACTATATATCGTTATACGTTATAACGTAAAGATATATAACGTTATACGTTATATGGTAATGCTATATAACGATATACGTTATTACGTAATAGTATATATAGTTATACGTTATTACGTAATAGCATATAATGTTATACTTTATATGGTAATACTACATAACGTTATACGTTATAACGTATCACTATATAACGTTATACGTTATATGGTAATACTATATAACAATATACGTTATATGGTAATACTATATAACCATATACGTTATTACGTAATAGTATATATCCTTTTACGTTATATGGTAATGCTATATAACGATATACGTTATAACGTAACACTATATAACGTTATACGTTATATGGTAATACTATATATCGTTATACGTTATAACGTAACAATATATAACGTTATACGTTATATGGTAATACTATATAACGATTTACGTTATTACGTAATAGTATATATCGTTGTACGTTATAACGTAACACTATATAACGTTATACGTTATATGGTAATACTATATAACGATATACGTTATTACGTAATAGTATATATCGCTATACCTTATAACGTAACACTATATAACGTTATACGTTATATGGTAATTCTATATAACGTTATACGTTATTACGTAATAGTATATATCGTTTTACGTTATATGGTAATGCTATATAACGTTATACGTTATATCGTAACACTATATAACGTTATACGTTATATGGCAATACTATATATCGTTATACGTTATAACGTAACAATATATAACGTTATACGTTATATGGTAATACTATATATCGTTATACGTTATACCGTCACAATATATAACGTTATACGTTATATGGTAATACTATATAATGTTATACGTTATTACTAAATAGTATATATCGTTATACGTTATTAGGTAATAGTATATATCGATATACGTTGTATGGTAATTCTATATAACAATATACGTTATTACGTAATAGTATATATCGTTTTACGATATATGGTAATGCTTAACGTATAACGTATAACGTAACATTATAACGTATAACGTTATAACGTAACACTATATAACGTTATACGTTATATGGTAATACTATATAACGATATACGTTATTACGTAATAGTATATATCGCTATACGTTATAACGTAACACTATATAACGTTATACGTTATATGGTTATTCTATATAACGTTATACGTTATTACGTAATAGTATATATCGTTTTACGTTATATGGTAATGCTATATAACGCTATACGTTATAACGTAACACTATATAACGTTATACGTTATATGGTAATACTATATATCGTTATACGTTATACCGTAACAATATATAACGTTATACGTTATATGGTAATACTATATAATGTTATACGTTATTAATAAATAGTATATATCGTTATACGTTATTACGTAATAGTATATATCGTTATACGTTGTATGGTAATTCTATATAACAATATACGTTATTACGTAATAGTATATATCGTTTTACGATATATGGTAATGCTATATAACGTTATACGTTATACCGTAACAATGTATAACGTTATACGTTATATGGTAATACTATATATCGTTATACGTTATAACGTAACAATATATAACGTAATACGTTATATGGTAATACTATATAACGTTATACGTTACATGGTAATTCTATATAACGCCATACGTTATTACGTAATAGTATATATCGTTATACGTTGTATGGTAATTCTGTATAGCAATATACGTTATTACGTAATAGTATATATCGTTTTACGTTATATGGTAATGCTATATAACGCTATACGTTATAACGTAACACTATATAACGTTGTACGTTATATGGAAATACTATATAACGATATACGTTAATACGTAATAGTATATATCGTTATACGTTATAACGTAACTCTATATAATGTTATACGTTATATGGTAATACTATATATCGTTATACGTTATAACGTAACAATATATAACGTTATACGTTATATGGTAATACTATATAACGATATACGTTATTACGTAATATTATATATCGCTATACGTTATAACGTAACAATATAAATCGTTATACGTTATATGGAAATACTATATAACGATATACGTTAATACGTAATAGTATATATCGTTATACGTTATAACGTAACTCTATATAATGTTATACGTTATATGGTAATTCTATATATCGTTATACGTTATAACGTAACAATATATAACGTTATACGTTATATGGTAATACTATATAACGATATACGTTATTACGGAATAGTATATATCGTTATACGTTATTACGAAATAGTATATAATTTTATACATTATATGGCAATACTATATAACGTTATACGTTATACCGTATCACTATATAACGTTATACGTTATATGGTAATACTATATAACGATATACGTTATTACGTAATATTATATATCGCTATACGTTATAACGTAACACTATATAACGTTATACGTTATATGGTAATACTATATATCGTTATACGTTATAACGTAACAATATATAACGTTATACGTTATATGGTAATGCTATATAACGATATACGTTATTACGTAATAGTATATATAGTTATACGTTATTACGTAATAGCATATAATGTTATACTTTATATGGTAATACTACATAACGTTATACGTTATAACGTATCACTATATAACGTTATACGTTATATGGTAATACTATATAACAATATACGTTATATGGTAATACTATATAACCATATACGTTATTACGTAATAGTATATATCCTTTTACGTTATATGGTAATGCTATATAACGATATACGTTATAACGTAACACTATATAACGTTATACGTTATATGGTAATACTATATATCGTTATACGTTATAACGTAACAATATATAACGTTATACGTTATATGGTAATACTATATAACGATTTACGTTATTACGTAATAGTATATATCGTTGTACGTTATAACGTAACACTATATAACGTTATACGTTATATGGTAATACTATATAACGATATACGTTATTACGTAATAGTATATATCGCTATACCTTATAACGTAACACTATATAACGTTATACGTTATATGGTAATTCTATATAACGTTATACGTTATTACGTAATAGTATATATCGTTTTACGTTATATGGTAATGCTATATAACGTTATACGTTATATCGTAACACTATATAACGTTATACGTTATATGGCAATACTATATATCGTTATACGTTATAACGTAACAATATATAACGTTATACGTTATATGGTAATACTATATATCGTTATACGTTATACCGTCACAATATATAACGTTATACGTTATATGGTAATACTATATAATGTTATACGTTATTACTAAATAGTATATATCGTTATACGTTATTACGTAATAGTATATATCGATATACGTTGTATGGTAATTCTATATAACAATATACGTTATTACGTAATAGTATATATCGTTTTACGATATATGGTAATGCTATATAACGTTATACGTTATACCGTAACAATGTATAACGTTATACGTTATATGGTAATACTATATATCGTTATACGTTATAACGTAACAATATATAACGTTATACGTTATATGGTAATACTATATAACGTTATACGTTACATGGTAATTCTATATAACGTTACACGTTATTACGTAATAGTATATATCGTTTTACGTTATATGGTAATGCTATATAACGTTATACGTTATAACGTAACACTATATAACGTTATACGTTATATGGTAATACTATATATCGTTATACGTTATAACGTAACAGTGTATAACGTTATACGTTATATGGTAATACTATATATCGTTATACGTTATACCGTAACAATATATAACGTTATACGTTATATGGTAATACTATATAATGTTATACGTTATTACTAAATAGTATATATCGTTATACGTTATTGCGTAATAGTATATATCATTATACGTTGTATGGTAATACTATATAACAATATACGTTATTACGTAATGGTATATATCGTTTTACGATATATGGTAATGCTATATAACGTTATACGTTATACCGTAACAATGTATAACGTTATACGTTATATGGTAATACTATATGTCGTTATACGTTATAACGTAACAATATATAACGTTATACGTTATATGGTAATACTATATAACGATATACGTTATTACGGAATAGTATATATCGTTATACGTTATTACGTAATAGTATATAATTATATACTTTATATGGCAATACTATATAACGTTATACGTTATACCGTATCACTATATAACGTTATACGTTATATGGTAAGACTATATAACGATATACGTTATTACGTAATATTATATATCGCTATACGTTATAACGTAACACTATATAACGTTATACGTTATATGGTAATACTATATATCGTTATACGCTATAACGTAACAATATATAACGTTATACGTTATATGGTAATACTATATATCGTTATACGTTATACCGTAACAATATATAACGTTATACGTTATATGGTAATACTATATAATGTTACACGTTATTACTAATTAGTATATATCGTTATACGTTATTACGTAATAGTATATAATGTTATAATTTATATGGTAATACTATATAACGTTATGCGTTATAACGTATCACTATATAACGTTATACGTTATATGGTAATACTATATAACGATATACGTTATTACTTAATAGTATATATCGTTATACGTTATAACGTAACGCTACATAACGTTATACGTTATATGGTAATACTATATATCGTTATACGCTATAACGTAACAATATATAACGTTAAACGTTATATGGTAATACTATATAATGTTATACGTTATTACTAAATAGTATATATCGTTATACGTTATTGCGTAATAGTATATATCGTTATACGTTGTATGGTAATACTATATAACAATATACGTTATTACGTAATAGTATATATCGTTTTACGATATAAGGCAATGCTATATAACGTTATACGTTATACCGTAACAATGTATAACGTTATACGTTATATGGTAATACTATATGTCGTTATACGTTATAACGTAACAATATATAACGTTATACGTTATATGGTAATACTATATAACGATATACGTTATTACGGAATAGTATATATCGTTATACGTTATTACGTAATAGCATATAATGTTATACTGTATATGGTAATACTACATAACGTTATACGTTATAACGTAACACTATATAACGTTATACGTTATATGGTAATACTATATAACAATATACGTTATATGGTAATACTATATAACCATATACGTTATTACGTAATAGTATATATCCTTTTACGTTATATGGTAATGCTATATAACGATATACGTTATAACGTAACACTATATAACGTTATACGTTATATGGTAATACTATATATCGTTATACGTTATAACGTAACAATATATAACGTTATACGTTATATGGTAATACTATATAACGATTCACGTTATTACGTAATAGTATATATCGTTGTACGTTATAACGTAACACTATATAACGTTATACGTTATATGGTAATACTATATAACGATATACGTTATTACGTAATAGTATATATCGCTATACCTTATAACGTAACACTATATAACGTTATACGTTATATGGTAATTCTATATAACGTTATACGTTATTACGTAATAGTATATATCGTTTTACGTTATATGGTAATGCTATATAACGTTATACGTTATATCGTAACACTATATAACGTTATACGTTATATGGCAATACTATATATCGTTATACGTTATAACGTAACAATATATAACGTTATACGTTATATGGTAATACTATATATCGTTATACGTTATACCGTCACAATATATAACGTTATACGTTATATGGTAATACTATATAATGTTATACGTTATTACTAAATAGTATATATCGTTATACGTTATTACGTAATAGTATATATCGTTATACGTTGTATGGTAATTCTATATAACAATATACGTTATTACGTAATAGTATATATCGTTTTACGATATATGGTAATGCTATATAACGTTATACGTTATACCGTAACAATGTATAACGTTATACGTTATATGGTAATACTATATATCGTTATACGTTATAACGTAACAATATATAACGTTATACGTTATATGGTAATACTATATAACGATATACGTTATTACGGAATAGTATATATCGTTATACGTTATTACGTAATAGTATATAATTTTATACTTTATATGGCAATACTATATAAAGTTATACGTTATACCGTATCACTATATAACGTTATACGTTATATGGTAATACTATATAACGATATACGTTATTACGTAATATTATATATTTCTATACGTTATAACGTAACACTATATAACGTTATACGTTATATGGTAATACTATATATCGTTATACGTTATAACGTAACAATATATAACGTTATGCGTTATATGGTAATACTATATAACGATTTAGGTTATTACGTAATAGTATATATCGTTATACGTTATAACGTAACACTATGTAACGTTATACGTTATATGGTAATACTATATAACGATATACGTTATTACGTAATAGTATATATCGCTATACGTTATAACGTAACACTATATAACGTTATACGTTATATGGTAATTCTATATAACGTTATACGTTATTACGTAATAGTATATATCGTTTTACGTTATATGGTAATGCTATATAACGTTATACGTTATAACGTAACACTATATAACGTTATACGTTATATGGTAATACTATATATCGTTATACGTTATACCGTAACAATATATAACGTTATACGTTATATGGTAATACTATATAATGTTATACGTTATTACTAAATAGTATATATCGTTATACGTTATTACGTAATAGTATATATCGTTATATAACGTTGTATGGTAATTCTATATAACAATATACGTTATTACGTAATAGTATATATCGTTTTACGATATATGGTAATGCTATATAACGTTATACGTTATACCGTAACAATGTATAACGTTATACGTTATATGGTAATACTATATATCGTTATACGTTATAACGTAACAATATATAACGTAATACGTTATATGGTAATACTATATAACGTTATACGTTACATGGTAATTCTATATAACGTTATACGTTATTACGTAATAGTATATATCGTTATACGTTGTATGGTAATTCTATATAACAATATACGTTATTACGTAATAGTATATATCGTTTTACGATATATGGTAATGCTATATAACGTTATACGTTATACCGTAACAATGTATAACGTTATACGTTATATGGTAATACTATATGACGTTATACGTTATACCGTAACAATGTATAACGTTATACGTTATATGGTAATACTATATATCGTTATACGTTATAACGTAACAATATATAACGTTATACCTCATATGGTAATACTATATAACGATATACGATATTACGTAATAGTATATGTCGTTATACGTTATTACGTATTAGTATATATCGCTATACCTTATAACGTAACACTATATAACGTTATACGTTATATGGTAATTCTATATAACGTTATACGTTATTACGTAATAGTATATATCGTTTTACGTTATATGGTAATGCTATATAACGTTATACGTTATATCGTAACACTATATAACGTTATACGTTATATGGCAATACTATATATCGTTATACGTTATAACGTAACAATATATAACGTTATACGTTATATGGTAATACTATATATCGTTATACGTTATACCGTCACAATATATAACGTTATACGTTATATGGTAATACTATATAATGTTATACGTTATTACTAAATAGTATATATCGTTATACGTTATTACGTAATAGTATATATCGATATACGTTGTATGGTAATTCTATATAACAATATACGTTATTACGTAATAGTATATATCGTTTTACGATATATGGTAATGCTATATAACGTTATACGTTATACCGTAACAATGTATAACGTTATACGTTATATGGTAATACTATATATCGTTATACGTTATAACGTAACAATATATAACGTTATACGTTATATGGTAATACTATATAACGTTATACGTTACATGGTAATTCTATATAACGTTACACGTTATTACGTAATAGTATATATCGTTTTACGTTATATGGTAATGCTATATAACGTTATACGTTATAACGTAACACTATATAACGTTATACGTTATATGGTAATACTATATATCGTTATACGTTATAACGTAACAGTGTATAACGTTATACGTTATATGGTAATACTATATATCGTTATACGTTATACCGTAACAATATATAACGTTATACGTTATATGGTAATACTATATAATGTTATACGTTATTACTAAATAGTATATATCGTTATACGTTATTGCGTAATAGTATATATCATTATACGTTGTATGGTAATACTATATAACAATATACGTTATTACGTAATGGTATATATCGTTTTACGATATATGGTAATGCTATATAACGTTATACGTTATACCGTAACAATGTATAACGTTATACGTTATATGGTAATACTATATGTCGTTATACGTTATAACGTAACAATATATAACGTTATACGTTATATGGTAATACTATATAACGATATACGTTATTACGGAATAGTATATATCGTTATACGTTATTACGTAATAGTATATAATTTTATACTTTATATGGCAATACTATATAACGTTATACGTTATACCGTATCACTATATAACGTTATACGTTATATGGTAAGACTATATAACGATATACGTTATTACGTAATATTATATATCGCTATACGTTATAACGTAACACTATATAACGTTATACGTTATATGGTAATACTATATATCGTTATACGCTATAACGTAACAATATATAACGTTATACGTTATATGGTAATACTATATATCGTTATACGTTATACCGTAACAATATATAACGTTATACGTTATATGGTAATACTATATAATGTTACACGTTATTACTAAATAGTATATATCGTTATACGTTATTACGTAATAGTATATAATGTTATAATTTATATGGTAATACTATATAACGTTATGCGTTATAACGTATCACTATATAACGTTATACGTTATATGGTAATACTATATAACGATATACGTTATTACTTAATAGTATATATCGTTATACGTTATAACGTAACGCTACATAACGTTATACGTTATATGGTAATACTATATATCGTTATACGCTATAACGTAACAATATATAACGTTAAACGTTATATGGTAATACTATATAATGTTATACGTTATTACTAAATAGTATATATCGTTATACGTTATTGCGTAATAGTATATATCGTTATACGTTGTATGGTAATACTATATAACAATATACGTTATTACGTAATAGTATATATCGTTTTACGATATATGGCAATGCTATATAACGTTATACGTTATACCGTAACAATGTATAACGTTATACGTTATATGGTAATACTATATGTCGTTATACGTTATAACGTAACAATATATAACGTTATACGTTATATGGTAATACTATATAACGATATACGTTATTACGGAATAGTATATATCGTTATACGTTATTACGTAATAGCATATAATGTTATACTTTATATGGTAATACTACATAACGTTATACGTTATAACGTAACACTATATAACGTTATACGTTATATGGTAATACTATATAACAATATACGTTATATGGTAATACTATATAACCATATACGTTATTACGTAATAGTATATATCCTTTTACGTTATATGGTAATGCTATATAACGATATACGTTATAACGTAACACTATATAACGTTATACGTTATATGGTAATACTATATATCGTTATACGTTATAACGTAACACTATATAACGTTATACGTTATATGGTAATACTATATATCGTTATACGTTATAACGTAACAATATATAACGTTATACGTTATATGGTAATACTATATAACGATTTACGTTATTACGTAATAGTATATATCGTTGTACGTTATAACGTAACACTATATAACGTTATACGTTATATGGTAATACTATATATCGTTATACGTTATACCGTCACAATATATAACGTTATACGTTATATGGTAATACTATATAATGTTATACGTTATTACTAAATAGTATATATCGTTATACGTTATTACGTAATAGTATATATCGTTATACGTTGTATGGTAATTCTATATAACAATATACGTTATTACGTAATAGTATATATCGTTTTACGATATATGGTAATGCTATATAACGTTATACGTTATACCGTAACAATGTATAACGTTATACGTTATATGGTAATACTATATATCGTTATACGTTATAACGTAACAATATATAACGTTATACGTTATATGGTAATACTATATAACGATATACGTTATTACGGAATAGTATATATCGTTATACGTTATTACGTAATAGTATATAATTTTATACTTTATATGGCAATACTATATAAAGTTATACGTTATACCGTATCACTATATAACGTTATACGTTATATGGTAATACTATATAACGATATACGTTATTACGTAATATTATATATTTCTATACGTTATAACGTAACACTATATAACGTTATACGTTATATGGTAATACTATATATCGTTATACGTTATAACGTAACAATATATAACGTTATACGTTATATGGTAATACTATATAACGATTTACGTTATTACGTAATAGTATATATCGTTATACGTTATAACGTAACACTATGTAACGTTATACGTTATATGGTAATACTATATAACGATATACGTTATTACGTATTAGTATATATCGCTATACGTTATAACGTAACACTATATAACGTTATACGTTATATGGTAATTCTATATAACGTTATACGTTATTACGTAATAGTATATATCGTTTTACGTTATATGGTAATGCTATATAACGTTATACGTTATAACGTAACACTATATAACGTTATACGTTATATGGTAATACTATATATCGTTATACGTTATACCGTAACAATATATAACGTTATACGTTATATGGTAATACTATATAATGTTATACGTTATTACTAAATAGTATATATCGTTATACGTTATTACGTAATAGTATATATCGTTATACGTTGTATGGTAATTCTATATAACAATATACGTTATTACGTAATAGTATATATCGTTTTACGATATATGGTAATGCTATATAACGTTATACGTTATACCGTAACAATGTATAACGTTATACGTTATATGGTAATACTATATATCGTTATACGTTATAACGTAACAATATATAACGTAATACGTTATATGGTAATACTATATAACGTTATACGTTACATGGTAATTCTATATAACGTTATACGTTATTACGTAATAGTATATATCGTTATACGTTGTATGGTAATTCTATATAACAATATACGTTATTACGTAATAGTATATATCGTTTTACGATATATGGTAATGCTATATAACGTTATACGTTATACCGTAACAATGTATAACGTTATACGTTATATGGTAATACTATATGACGTTATACGTTATACCGTAACAATGTATAACGTTATACGTTATATGGTAATACTATATATCGTTATACGTTATAACGTAACAATATATAACGTTATACCTCATATGGTAATACTATATAACGATATACGATATTACGTAATAGTATATGTCGTTATACGTTATTACGTATTAGTATATATCGTTTTACTTTATATGGTAATGCTATATAACGTTATACGTTATATGGTAATGCTATATAACGATATACGTTATTACGTAATAGTATATATCGTTATACGTTATAACGTAACACTACATAATGTTATACGTTATATGGTAATACTATATATCGTTATACGTTATAACGTAACAATATATAACGTTATACGTTATATGGTAATAGTATATATCGTTATACGTTCTAACGTAACACTATATAACGTTATACGTTATATGGTAATACTATATATCGTTATACGTTATAACGTAACAATATATAACGTTATACGTTATATGGTAATACTATATAACGATATACGTTATTACGGAATAGTATATATCGTTATACGTTATTACGTAATAGTATATAATTTTATACTTTATATGGCAATACTATATAACGTTATACGTTATACCGTATCACTATATAACGTTATACGTTATATGGTAATACTATATAACGATATACGTTATTACGTAATATTATATATCGCTATACGTTATAACGTAACACTATATAACGTTATACGTTATATGGTAATTCTATATAACGTTATACGTTATTACGTAATAGTATATATCGTTATACGTTGTATGGTAATTCTATATAACAATATACGTTATTACCTAATAGTATATATCGTTTTACGATATATGGTAATGCTATATAACGTTATACGTTATACCGTAACAATGTATAACGTTATACGTTATATGGTAATACTATATGACGTTATACGTTATACCGTAACAATGTATAACGTTATACGTTATATGGTAATACTATATATCGTTATACGTTATAACGTAACAATATATAACGTTATACCTCATATGGTAATACTATATAACGATATACGATATTACGTAATAGTATATGTCGTTATACGTTATTACGTATTAGTATATATCGTTTTACTTTATATGGTAATGCTATATAACGTTATACGTTATATGGTAATGCTATATAACGATATACGTTATTACGTAATAGTATATATCGTTATACGTTATAACGTAACACTACATAATGTTATACGTTATATGGTAATACTATATATCGTTATACGTTATAACGTAACAATATATAACGTTATACGTTATATGGTAATAGTATATATCGTTATACGTTCTAACGTAACACTATATAACGTTATACGTTATATGGTAATACTATATATCGTTATACGTTATAACGTAACAATATATAACGTTATACGTTATATGGTAATACTATATAACGATATACGTTATTACGGAATAGTATATATCGTTATACGTTATTACGTAATAGTATATAATTTTATACTTTATATGGCAATACTATTTAACGTTATACGTTATACCGTATCACTATATAACGTTATACGTTATATGGTAATACTATATAACGATATACGTTATTACGTAATATTATATATCGCTATACGTTATAACGTAACACTATATAACGTTATACGTTATATGGTAATTCTATATAACGTTATACGTTATTACGTAATAGTATATATCGTTTTACGTTATATGGTAATGCTATATAACGTTATACGTTATAACGTAACACTATATATCGTTTTACGATATATGGTAATGCTATATAACGTTATACGTTATAACGTAACACTATATAACGTTATACGTTATATGGTAATATTATATATCGTTATACGTTATAACGTAACAATATATAACGTTATACGTTATATGGTAATACTATATAACGATATACGTTATTACGTAATAGTATATAATGTTATACTTTATATGGTAATACTATATAACGTTATACGTTATAACGTATCACTATATAACGTTATACGTTATAACGTATCACTATATAACGTTATACGTTATATGGTAATACTATATAACGATATACGTTATTACGTAATAGTATATATCGTTATACGTTATAACGTAACACTATATAACGTTATACGCTATATGGTAATACTATATATCGATATACGTTATTACGTAATAGTATATATCGTTTTACGATATATGGTAATGCTATATAACGTTATACGTTATACCGTAACAATATATAACGTTATACGTTCAATGGTAATACTATATATCGTTATACGTTATAAAGTAACAATATATAACGTTATACGTTATATGGTAATACTATATAACGATATACGATATTACGTAATAGTATATGTGGTTATACGTTATTACGTAATAGTATATAATGTTATACTTTATATGGTAATACTACATAACGTTATACGTTATAACGTATCACTATATAACGTTATACGTTATATGGTAATACTATATAACAATATACGTTATTACGTAATAGTATATACCGTTATACGTTATTACGTAATAGTATATAATGTTATAATTTATATGGTAATACTATATAACGTTATACGTTATAACGTATCACTATATAACGTTATACGTTATATGGTAATACTATATAACGATATACGTTATTATTTAATAGTATATATCGTTATACGTTATAACGTAACACTACATAACGTTATACGTTATATGGTAATACTATATATCGTTATACGTTATAACGTAACAATATATAACGTTATACGTTATATGGTAATGCTATATAACGATATACGTTAATACGTAATAGTATATATCGTTATACGTTATAACGTAACACTACATATCGTTATACGTTATATGGTAATACTATATATCGTTATACGTTATAACGTAACAATATATAACGTTATACGTTATATGGTAATACTATATAACGATATACGTTATTACGTAATAGTATATATCGTTATACGTTATTACGTAATAGTATATAATGTTATACTTTATATGGTAATACTATATAACGTTATACGTTATATCGTATCACTATATAACGATATACGTTATATGGTAATACTATATAACGACATACGTTATTACGTAATAGTATATATCGTTTTTACGTTATAACGTAACACTACATAACGTTATACGTTATATGGTAATACTATATATCGTTATACGTTATAACGTAACAATATATAACGTTATACGTTATATGGTAATACTATATAACGATATACGTTATTACGTAATAGTATATATCGTTATACGTTATTACGTAATAGTATATAATGTTATACTTTATATGGTAATACTATATAACGTTATACGTTATAACGTATCACTATATAACGTTATACGTTATATGGTAATACTATATATCGTTATACGTTATAACGTAACAATATATAACGTTATACGTTATATGGTAATAGTATATATCGTTATACGTTATAACGTAACACTACATAATGTTATACGTTATATGGTAATACTATATATCGTTATACGTTATAACGTAACAATATATATCGTTTTACGTTATATGGTAATGCTATATAACGTTATACGTTATAACGTAACACTATATAACGTTATACGTTACATGGTAATAGTATATGTCGTTATACGTTTATAACGTAACAATATATAACGTTATACGTTATATGGTAATACTATTTATCGGTTATACGTTATAACGTAACAATATATAACGTTATACATTATATGGTAATACTATATAACGCTTTACGTTATTACGTAATAGTATATATCGTTATACGTTATAACGTAACACTATATAACGTTATACGCTATATGGTAATACTATATAACGATATACGTTATTACGTAATAGTATATATCGCTATACGTTATAACGTAACACTATATAACGTTATACGTTATATGGTAATTCTATAAACTTTATACGTTATAACGTATCACTATATAACGTTATACGTTATATGGTAATACTATATAACAATATACGTTATATGGTAATACTATATAACCATATACGTTATTACGTAATAGTATATATCCTTTTACGTTATATGGTAATGCTATATACGATATACGTTATAACGTAACACTATATAACGTTATACGTTATATGGTAATACTATATATCGTTATACGTTATAACGTAACAATATATAACGTTATACGTTATATGGTAATACTATATAACGATTTACGTTATTACGTAATAGTATATATCGTTGTACGTTATAACGTAACACTATATAACGTTATACGTTATATGGTAATACTATATAACAATATACGTTATATGGTAATACTATATAACCATATACGTTATTACGTAATAGTATATATCCTTTTACGTTATATGGTAATGCTATATAACGATATACGTTATAACGTAACACTATATAACGTTATACCGTTATATGGTAATACTATATATCGTTATACGTTATAACGTAACAATATATAACGTTATACGTTTATATGGTAATACTATATAACGATTTACGTTATTACGTAATAGTATATATCGTTGTACGTTATAACGTAACACTATATAACGTTATACGTTATATGGTAATACTATATAACGATATACGTTATTACGTAATAGTATATATCGCTATACCTTATAACGTAACACTATATAACGTTATACGTTATATGGTAATTCTATATAACGTTATACGTTATTACGTAATAGTATATATCGTTTTACGTTATAATGGTAATGCTATATAACGTTATACGTTATATCGTAACACTATATAACGTTATACGTTATATGGGCAATACTATATATCGTTATACGTTATAACGTAACAATATATAACGTTATACGTTATATGGTAATACTATATATCGTTATACGTTATACCGTCACAATATAAACGTTATACGTTATATGGTAATACTATATAATGTTATACGTTATTACTAAATAGTATATATCGTTATACGTTATTACGTAATAGTATATATCGATATACGTTGTATGGTAATTCTATATAACAATATACGTTATTAGGTTAATAGTATATATCGTTTTACGATATATGGTAATGCTATATAACGTTATACGTTATACCGTAACAATGTATAACGTTATACGTATATGGTAATACTATATATCGTTATACGTTATAACGTAACAATATATAACGTTATACGTTATATGGTAATACTATATAACGTTATACGTTACATGGTAATTCTATATAACGTTACACGTTATTACGTAATAGTATATATCGTTTTACGTTATATGGTAATGCTATATAACGTTATACGTTATAACGTAACACTATATAACGTTATACGTTATATGGTAATACTATATATCGTTATACGTTATAACGTAACAGTGTATAACGTTATACGTTATATGGTAATACTATATATCGTTATACGTTATACCGTAACAATATATAACGTTATACGTTATATGGTAATACTATATAATGTTATACGTTATTACTAAATAGTATATATCGTTATACGTTATTGCGTAATAGTATATATCGTTATACGTTGTATGGTAATACTATATAACAATATACGTTATTACGTAATAGTATATATCGTTTACGATATATGGTAATGCTATATAACGTTATACGTTATACCGTAACAATGTATAACGTTATACGTTATATGGTAATACTATATGTCGTTATACGTTATAACGTAACAATATATAACGTTATACGTTATATGGTAATACTATATAACGATATACGTTATTACGTAATAGTATATAATGTTATACTTTATATGGTAATACTATATAACGTTATACGTTATAACGTATCACTATATAACGTTATACGTTATAACGTATCACTATATAACGTTATACGTTATATGGTAATACTATATAACGATATACGTTATTACGTAATAGTATATATCGTTATACGTTATAACGTAACACTATATAACGTTATACGCTATATGGTAATACTATATATCGATATACGTTATTACGTAATAGTATATATCGTTTTACGATATATGGTAATGCTATATAACGTTATACGTTATACCGTAACAATATATATAACGTTATACGTTCAATGGTAATACTATATATCGTTATACGTTATAAAGTAACAATATATAACGTTATACGTTATATGGTAATACTATATAACGATATACGATATTACGTAATAGTATATGTGGTTATACGTTATTACGTAATAGTATATAATGTTATACTTTATATGGTAATACTACATAACGTTATACGTTATAACGTATCACTATATAACGTTATACGTTATATGGTAATACTATATAACAATATACGTTATTACGTAATAGTATATACCGTTATACGTTATTACGTAATAGTAATAATGTTATAATTTATATGGTAATACTATATAACGTTATACGTTATAACGTATCACTATATAACGTTATACGTTATATGGTAATACTATATAACGATATACGTTATTACTTAATAGTATATATCGTTATACGTTATAACGTAACACTACATAACGTTATACGTTATATGGTAATACTATATATCGTTATACGTTATAACGTAACAATATATAACGTTATACGTTATATGGTAATGCTATATAACGATATACGTTAATACGTAATAGTATATATCGTTATACGTTATAACGTAACACTACATATCGTTATACGTTATATGGTAATACTATATATCGTTATACGTTATAACGTAACAATATATAACGTTATACGTTATATGGTAATACTATATAACGATATACGTTATTACGTAATAGTATATATCGTTATACGTTATTACGTAATAGTATATAATGTTATACTTTATATGGTAATACTATATAACGTTATACGTTATATCGTATCACTATATAACGATATACGTTATATGGTAATACTATATAACGACATACGTTATTACGTAATAGTATATATCGTTTTACGTTATAACGTAACACTACATAACGTTATACGTTATATGGTAATACTATATATCGTTATACGTTATAACGTAACAATATATAACGTTATACGTTATATGGTAATACTATATAACGATATACGTTATTACGTAATAGTATATATCGTTATACGTTATTACGTAATAGTATAGAATGTTATACTTTATATGGTAATACTATATAACGTTATACGTTATAACGTATCACTATATAACGTTATACGTTATATGGTAATACTATATATCGTTATACGTTATAACGTAACAATATATAACGTTATACGTTATATGGTAATAGTATATATCGTTATACGTTATAACGTAACACTACATAATGTTATACGTTATATGGTAATACTATATATCGTTATACGTTATAACGTAACAATATATATCGTTTTACGTTATATGGTAATGCTATATAACGTTATACGTTATAACGTAACACTATATAACGTTATACGTTACATGGTAATAGTATATGTCGTTATACGTTATAACGTAACAATATATAACGTTATACGTTATATGGTAATACTATTTATCGTTATACGTTATAACGTAACAATATATAACGTTATACATTATATGGTAATACTATATAACGCTTTACGTTATTACGTAATAGTATATATCGTTATACGTTATAACGTAACACTATATAACGTTATACGCTATATGGTAATACTATATAACGATATACGTTATTACGTAATAGTATATATCGCTATACGTTATAACGTAACACTATATAACGTTATACGTTATATGGTAATTCTATATAACGTTATACGTTATTACGTAATAGTATATATCGTTTTACGTTATATGGTAATGCTATATAACGTTATACGTTATAACGTAACACTATATAACGTTATACGTTATATGGTAATACTATATATCGTTATACGTTATAACGTAACAATATATAACGTTATACGTTATATGGTAATACTATATATCGTTATACGTTATACCGTAACAATATATAACGTTATACGTTATATGGTAATACTATATAATGTTATACGTTATTACTAAATAGTATATATCGTTATACGTTATTACGTAATAGTATATATCGTTATACGTTGTATGGTAATTCTATATAACAATATACGTTATTACGTAATAGTATATATCGTTTTACGATATATGGTAATGCTATATAACGTTATACGTTATACCGTAACAATGTATAACGTTATACGTTATATGGTAATACTATATATCGTTATACGTTATAACGTAACAATATATAACGTTATACGTTATATGGTAATACTATATAACGATATACGATATTACGTAATAGTATATGTCGTTATACGTTATTACGTAATAGTATATATCGTTTTACCTTATATGGTAATGCTATATAACGTTATACGTTATAACGTAACACTATATAACGTTATACGTTATATGGTAATACTATATATCGTTATACGTTATAACGTAACAATATATAACGTTATACGATATATGGTAATACTATATAACGATATTCGTTATTACGTAATAGTATATATCGTTATACGTTATAACGTAACACTATATAACGTTATACGTTATATGGTAATACTATATATCGTTATACGTTATAACGTAACAATATATAACGTTATACGTTATATGGTAATACTATATAACGATATACGTTATTACGTAATATTATATATCGCTATACGTTATAACGTAACAATATAAATCGTTATACGTTATATGGAAATACTATATAACGATATACGTTAATACGTAATAGTATATATCGTTATACGTTATAACGTAACTCTATATAATGTTATACGTTATATGGTAATACTATATATCGTTATACGTTATAACGTAACAATATATAACGTTATACGTTATATGGTAATACTATATAACGATATACGTTATTACGGAATAGTATATATCGTTATACGTTATTACGAAATAGTATATAATTTTATACTTTATATGGCAATACTATATAACGTTATACGTTATACCGTATCACTATATAACGTTATACGTTATATGGTAATACTATATAACGATATACGTTATTACGTAATATTATATATCGCTATACGTTATAACGTAACACTATATAACGTTATACGTTATATGGTAATACTATATATCGTTATACGTTATAACGTAACAATATATAACGTTATACGTTATATGGTAATGCTATATAACGATATACGTTATAACGTAATAGTATATATAGTTATACGTTATTACGTAATAGCATATAATGTTATACTTTATATGGTAATACTACATAACGTTATACGTTATAACGTATCACTATATAACGTTATACGTTATATGGTAATACTATATAACAATATACGTTATATGGTAATACTATATAACCATATACGTTATTACGTAATAGTATATATCCTTTTACGTTATATGGTAATGCTATATAACGATATACGTTATAACGTAACACTATATAACGTTATACGTTATATGGTAATACTATATATCGTTATACGTTATAACGTAACAATATATAACGTTATACGTTATATGGTAATACTATATAACGATTTACGTTATTACGTAATAGTATATATCGTTGTACGTTATAACGTAACACTATATAACGTTATACGTTATATGGTAATACTATATAACGATATACGTTATTACGTAATAGTATATATCGCTATACCTTATAACGTAACACTATATAACGTTATACGTTATATGGTAATTCTATATAACGTTATACGTTATTACGTAATAGTATATATCGTTTTACGTTATATGGTAATGCTATATAACGTTATACGTTATATCGTAACACTATATAACGTTATACGTTATATGGCAATACTATATATCGTTATACGTTATAACGTAACAATATATAACGTTATACGTTATATGGTAATACTATATATCGTTATACGTTATACCGTCACAATATATAACGTTATACGTTATATGGTAATACTATATAATGTTATACGTTATTACTAAATAGTATATATCGTTATACGTTATTACGTAATAGTATATATCGATATACGTTGTATGGTAATTCTATATAACAATATACGTTATTAGGTAATAGTATATATCGTTTTACGATATATGGTAATGCTATATAACGTTATACGTTATACCGTAACAATGTATAACGTTATACGTTATATGGTAATACTATATATCGTTATACGTTATAACGTAACAATATATAACGTTATACGTTATATGGTAATACTATATAACGTTATACGTTACATGGTAATTCTATATAACGTTACACGTTATTACGTAATAGTATATATCGTTTTACGTTATATGGTAATGCTATATAACGTTATACGTTATAACGTAACACTATATAACGTTATACGTTATATGGTAATACTATATATCGTTATACGTTATAACGTAACAGTGTATAACGTTATACGTTATATGGTAATACTATATATCGTTATACGTTATACCGTAACAATATATAACGTTATACGTTATATGGTAATACTATATAATGTTATACGTTATTACTAAATAGTATATATCGTTATACGTTATTGCGTAATAGTATATATCGTTATACGTTGTATGGTAATACTATATAACAATATACGTTATTACGTAATAGTATATATCGTTTTACGATATATGGTAATGCTATATAACGTTATACGTTATACCGTAACAATGTATAACGTTATACGTTATATGGTAATACTATATGTCGTTATACGTTATAACGTAACAATATATAACGTTATACGTTATATGGTAATACTATATAACGATATACGTTATTACGGAATAGTATATATCGTTATACGTTATTACGTAATAGTATATAATTTTATACTTTATATGGCAATACTATATAACGTTATACGTTATACCGTATCACTATATAACGTTATACGTTATATGGTAATACTATATAACGATATACGTTATTACGTAATATTATATATCGCTATACGTTATAACGTAACACTATATAACGTTATACGTTATATGGAAATACTATATAACGATATACGTTAATACGTAATAGTATATATCGTTATACGTTATAACGTAACTCTATATAATGTTATACGTTATATGGTAATACTATATATCGTTATACGTTATAACGTAACAATATATAACGTTATACGTTATATGGTAATACTATATAACGATATACGTTATTACGTAATATTATATATCGCTATACGTTATAACGTAACAATATAAATCGTTATACGTTATATGGAAATACTATATAACGATATACGTTATTACGTAATATTATATATCGCTATACGTTATAACGTAACACTATATAACGTTATACGTTATATGGTAATACTATATATCGTTATACGTTATAACGTAACAATATATAACGTTATACGTTATATGGTAATGCTATATAACGATATACGTTATTACGTAATAGTATATATAGTTATACGTTATTACGTAATAGCATATAATGTTATACTTTATATGGTAATACTACATAACGTTATACGTTATAACGTATCACTATATAACGTTATACGTTATATGGTAATACTATATAACAATATACGTTATATGGTAATACTATATAACCATATACGTTATTACGTAATAGTATATATCCTTTTACGTTATATGGTAATGCTATATAACGATATACGTTATAACGTAACACTATATAACGTTATACGTTATATGGTAATACTATATATCGTTATACGTTATAACGTAACAATATATAACGTTATACGTTATATGGTAATACTATATAACGATTTACGTTATTACGTAATAGTGTATATCGTTGTACGTTATAACGTAACACTATATAACGTTATACGTTATATGGTAATACTATATAACGATATACGTTATTACGTAATAGTATATATCGCTATACCTTATAACGTAACACTATATAACGTTATACGTTATATGGTAATTCTATATAACGTTATACGTTATTACGTAATAGTATATATCGTTTTACGTTATATGGTAATGCTATATAACGTTATACGTTATATCGTAACACTATATAACGTTATACGTTATATGGCAATACTATATATCGTTATACGTTATAACGTAGCAATATATAACGTTATACGTTATATGGTAATACTATATATCGTTATACGTTATACCGTCACAATATATAACGTTATACGTTATATGGTAATACTATATAATGTTATACGTTATTACTAAATAGTATATATCGTTATACGTTATTACGTAATAGTATATATCGATATACGTTGTATGGTAATTCTATATAACAATATACGTTATTACGTAATAGTATATATCGTTTTACGATATATGGTAATGCTATATGACGTTATACGTTATACCGTAACAATGTATAACGTTATACGTTATATGGTAATACTATATATCGTTATACGTTATAACGTAACAATATATAACGTTATACGTTATATGGTAATACTATATAACGTTATACGTTACACGGTAATTCTATATAACGTTACACGTTATTACGTAATAGTATATATCGTTTTACGTTATATGGTAATGCTATATAACGTTATACGTTATAACGTAACACTATATAACGTTATACGTTATATGGTAATACTATATATCGTTATACGTTATAACGTAACAGTGTATAACGTTATACGTTATATGGTAATACTATATATCGTTATACGTTATACCGTAACAATATATAACGTTATACGTTATATGGTAATACTATATAATGTTATACGTTATTACTAAATAGTATATATCGTTATACGTTATTGCGTAATAGTATATATCGTTATACGTTGTATGGTAATACTATATAACAATATACGTTATTACGTAATAGTATATATCGTTTTACGATATATGGTAATGCTATATAACGTTATACGTTATACCGTAACAATGTATAACGTTATACGTTATATGGTAATACTATATGTCGTTATACGTTATAACGTAACAATATATAACGTTATACGTTATATGGTAATACTATATAACGATATACGTTATTACGGAATAGTATATATCGTTATACGTTATTACGTAATAGTATATAATTTTATACTTTATATGGCAATACTATATAACGTTATACGTTATACCGTATCACTATATAACGTTATACGTTATATGGTAATACTATATAACGATATACGTTATTACGTAATATTATATATCGCTATACGTTATAACGTAACACTATATAACTTTATACGTTATATGGTAATACTATATATCGTTATACGTTATAACGTAACAATATATAACGTTATACGTTATATGGTAATACTATATATCGTTATACGTTATACCGTAACAATATATAACGTTATACGTTATGTGGTAATACTATATAATGTTACACGTTATTACTAAATAGTATATATCGTTATACGTTATTACGTAATAGTATATAATGTTATAATTTATATGGTAATACTATATAACGTTATGCGTTATAACGTATCACTATATAACGTTATACGTTATATGGTAATACTATATAACGATATACGTTATTACTTAATAGTATATATCGTTATACGTTATAACGTAACACTATATAACGTTATACGTTATATGGTTATTCTATATAACGTTATACGTTATTACGTAATAGTATATATCGTTTTACGTTATATGGTAATGCTATATAACGCTATACGTTATAACGTAACACTATATAACGTTATACGTTATATGGTAATACTATATATCGTTATACGTTATACCGTAACAATATATAACGTTATACGTTATATGGTAATACTATATAATGTTATACGTTATTAATAAATAGTATATATCGTTATACGTTATTACGTAATAGTATATATCGTTATACGTTGTATGGTAATTCTATATAACAATATACGTTATTACGTAATAGTATATATCGTTTTACGATATATGGTAATGCTATATAACGTTATACGTTATACCGTAACAATGTATAACGTTATACGTTATATGGTAATACTATATATCGTTATACGTTATAACGTAACAATATATAACGTAATACGTTATATGGTAATACTATATAACGTTATACGTTACATGGTAATTCTATATAACGCCATACGTTATTACGTAATAGTATATATCGTTATACGTTGTATGGTAATTCTGTATAGCAATATACGTTATTACGTAATAGTATATATCGTTTTACGTTATATGGTAATGCTATATAACGCTATACGTTATAACGTAACACTATATAACGTTGTACGTTATATGGAAATACTATATAACGATATACGTTAATACGTAATAGTATATATCGTTATACGTTATAACGTAACTCTATATAATGTTATACGTTATATGGTAATACTATATATCGTTATACGTTATAACGTAACAATATATAACGTTATACGTTATATGGTAATACTATATAACGATATACGTTATTACGTAATATTATATATCGCTATACGTTATAACGTAACAATATAAATCGTTATACGTTATATGGAAATACTATATAACGATATACGTTAATACGTAATAGTATATATCGTTATACGTTATAACGTAACTCTATATAATGTTATACGTTATATGGTAATACTATATATCGTTATACGTTATAACGTAACAATATATAACGTTATACGTTATATGGTAATACTATATAACGATATACGTTATTACGGAATAGTATATATCGTTATACGTTATTACGAAATAGTATATAATTTTATACTTTATATGGCAATACTATATAACGTTATACGTTATACCGTATCACTATATAACGTTATACGTTATATGGTAATACTATATAACGATATACGTTATTACGTAATATTATATATCGCTATACGTTATCACGTAACACTATATAACGTTATACGTTATATGGTAATACTATATATCGTTATACGTTATAACGTAACAATATATAACGTTATACGTTATATGGTAATGCTATATAACGATATACGTTATTACGTAATAGTATATATAGTTATACGTTATTACGTAATAGCATATAATGTTATACTTTATATGGTAATACTACATAACGTTATACGTTATAACGTATCACTATATAACGTTATACGTTATATGGTAATACTATATAACAATATACGTTATATGGTAATACTATATAACCATATACGTTATTACGTAATAGTATATATCCTTTTACGTTATATGGTAATGCTATATAACGATATACGTTATAACGTAACACTATATAACGTTATACGTTATATGGTAATACTATATATCGTTATACGTTATAACGTAACAATATATAACGTTATACGTTATATGGTAATACTATATAACGATTTACGTTATTACGTAATAGTATATATCGTTGTACGTTATAACGTAACACTATATAACGTTATACGTTATATGGTAATACTATATAACGATATACGTTATTACGTAATAGTATATATCGCTATACCTTATAACGTAACACTATATAACGTTATACGTTATATGGTAATTCTATATAACGTTATACGTTATTACGTAATAGTATATATCGTTTTACGTTATATGGTAATGCTATATAACGTTATACGTTATATCGTAACACTATATAACGTTATACGCTATATGGCAATACTATATATCGTTATACGTTATAACGTAACAATATATAACGTTATACGTTATATGGTAATACTATATATCGTTGTACGTTATACCGTCACAATATATAACGTTATACGTTATATGGTAATACTATATAATGTTATACGTTATTACTAAATAGTATATATCGTTATACGTTATTACGTAATAGTATATATCGATATACGTTGTATGGTAATTCTATATAACAATATACGTTATTACGTAATAGTATATATCGTTTTACGATATATGGTAATGCTATATAACGTTATACGTTATACCGTAACAATGTATAACGTTATACGTTATATGGTAATACTATATGTCGTTATACGTTATAACGTAACAATATATAACGTTATACGTTATATGGTAATACTATATAACGATATACGTTATTACGGAATAGTATATATCGTTATACGTTATTACGTAATAGTATATAATTTTATACTTTATATGGCAATACTATATAACGTTATACGTTATACCGTATCACTATATAACGTTATACGTTATATGGTAATACTATATAACCATATACGTTATTACGTAATATTATATATCGCTATACGTTATAACGTAACACTATATAACTTTATACGTTATATGGTAATACTATATATCGTTATACGTTATAACGTAACAATATATAACGTTATACGTTATATGGTAATACTATATATCGTTATACGTTATACCGTAACAATATATAACGTTATACGTTATGTGGTAATACTATATAATGTTACACGTTATTACTAAATAGTATATATCGTTATACGTTATTACGTAATAGTATATAATGTTATAATTTATATGGTAATACTATATAACGTTATGCGTTATAACGTATCACTATATAACGTTATACGTTATATGGTAATACTATATAACGATATACGTTATTACTTAATAGTATATATCGTTATACGTTATAACGTAACACTATATAACGTTATACGTTATATGGTTATTCTATATAACGTTGTACGTTATTACGTAATAGTATATATCGTTTTACGTTATATGGTAATGCTATATAACGCTATACGTTATAACGTAACACTATATAACGTTATACGTTATATGGTAATACTATATATCGTTATACGTTATACCGTAACAATATATAACGTTATACGTTATATGGTAATACTATATAATGTTATACGTTATTAATAAATAGTATATATCGTTATACGTTATTACGTAATAGTATATATCGTTATACGTTGTATGGTAATTCTATATAACAATATACGTTATTACGTAATAGTATATATCGTTTTACGATATATGGTAATGCTATATAACGTTATACGTTATACCGTAACAATGTATAACGTTATACGTTATATGGTAATACTATATATCGTTATACGTTATAACGTAACAATATATAACGTAATACGTTATATGGTAATACTATATAACGTTATACGTTACATGGTAATTCTATATAACGCCATACGTTATTACGTAATAGTATATATCGTTATACGTTGTATGGTAATTCTGTATAGCAATATACGTTATTACGTAATAGTATATATCGTTTTACGTTATATGGTAATGCTATATAACGCTATACGTTATAACGTAACACTATATAACGTTGTACGTTATATGGAAATACTATATAACGATATACGTTAATACGTAATAGTATATATCGTTATACGTTATAACGTAACTCTATATAATGTTATACGTTATATGGTAATACTATATATCGTTATACGTTATAACGTAACAATATATAACGTTATACGTTATATGGTAATACTATATAACGATATACGTTATTACGTAATATTATATATCGCTATACGTTATAACGTAACAATATAAATCGTTATACGTTATATGGAAATACTATATAACGATATACGTTAATACGTAATAGTATATATCGTTATACGTTATAACGTAACTCTATATAATGTTATACGTTATATGGTAATACTATATATCGTTATACGTTATAACGTAACAATATATAACGTTATACGTTATATGGTAATACTATATAACGATATACGTTATTACGGAATAGTATATATCGTTATACGTTATTACGAAATAGTATATAATTTTATACTTTATATGGCAATACTATATAACGTTATACGTTATACCGTATCACTATATAACGTTATACGTTATATGGTAATACTATATAACGATATACGTTATTACGTAATATTATATATCGCTATACGTTATCACGTAACACTATATAACGTTATACGTTATATGGTAATACTATATATCGTTATACGTTATAACGTAACAATATATAACGTTATACGTTATATGGTAATGCTATATAACGATATACGTTATTACGTAATAGTATATATAGTTATACGTTATTACGTAATAGCATATAATGTTATACTTTATATGGTAATACTACATAACGTTATACGTTATAACGTATCACTATATAACGTTATACGTTATATGGTAATACTATATAACAATATACGTTATATGGTAATACTATATAACCATATACGTTATTACGTAATAGTATATATCCTTTTACGTTATATGGTAATGCTATATAACGATATACGTTATAACGTAACACTATATAACGTTATACGTTATATGGTAATACTATATATCGTTATACGTTATAACGTAACAATATATAACGTTATACGTTATATGGTAATACTATATAACGATTTACGTTATTACGTAATAGTATATATCGTTGTACGTTATAACGTAACACTATATAACGTTATACGTTATATGGTAATACTATATAACGATATACGTTATTACGTAATAGTATATATCGCTATACCTTATAACGTAACACTATATAACGTTATACGTTATATGGTAATTCTATATAACGTTATACGTTATTACGTAATAGTATATATCGTTTTACGTTATATGGTAATGCTATATAACGTTATACGTTATATCGTAACACTATATAACGTTATACGCTATATGGCAATACTATATATCGTTATACGTTATAACGTAACAATATATAACGTTATACGTTATATGGTAATACTATATATCGTTATACGTTATACCGTCACAATATATAACGTTATACGTTATATGGTAATACTATATAATGTTATACGTTATTACTAAATAGTATATATCGTTATACGTTATTACGTAATAGTATATATCGATATACGTTGTATGGTAATTCTATATAACAATATACGTTATTACGTAATAGTATATATCGTTTTACGATATATGGTAATGCTATATAACGTTATACGTTATACCGTAACAATGTATAACGTTATACGTTATATGGTAATACTATATATCGTTATACGTTATAACGTAACAATATATAACGTTATACGTTATATGGTAATACTATATAACGTTATACGTTACATGGTAATTCTATATAACGTTACACGTTATTACGTAATAGTATATATCGTTTTACGTTATATGGTAATGCTATATAACGTTATACGTTATAACGTAACACTATATAACGTTATACGTTATATGGTAATACTATATATCGTTATACGTTATAACGTAACAGTGTATAACGTTATACGTTATATGGTAATACTATATATCGTTATACGTTATACCGTAACAATATATAACGTTATACGTTATATGGTAATACTATATAATGTTATACGTTATTACTAAATAGTATATATCGTTATACGTTATTGCGTAATAGTATATATCGTTATACGTTGTATGGTAATACTATATAACAATATACGTTATTACGTAATAGTATATATCGTTTTACGATATATGGTAATGCTATATAACGTTATACGTTATACCGTAACAATGTATAACGTTATACGTTATATGGTAATACTATATGTCGTTATACGTTATAACGTAACAATATATAACGTTATACGTTATATGGTAATACTATATAACGATATACGTTATTACGGAATAGTATATATCGTTATACGTTATTACGTAATAGTATATAATTTTATACTTTATATGGCAATACTATATAACGTTATACGTTATACCGTATCACTATATAACGTTATACGTTATATGGTAAGACTATATAACGATATACGTTATTACGTAATATTATATATCGCTATACGTTATAACGTAACACTATATAACGTTATACGTTATATGGTAATACTATATATCGTTATACGCTATAACGTAACAATATATAACGTTATACGTTATATGGTAATACTATATATCGTTATACGTTATACCGTAACAATATATAACGTTATACGTTATATGGTAATACTATATAATGTTACACGTTATTATTAAATAGTATATATCGTTATACGTTATTACGTAATAGTATATAATGTTATAATTTATATGGTAATACTATATAACGTTATGCGTTATAACGTATCACTATATAACGTTATACGTTATATGGTAATACTATATAACGATATACGTTATTACTTAATAGTATATATCGTTATACGTTATAACGTAACGCTACATAACGTTATACGTTATATCGTAATACTATATATCGTTATACGCTATAACGTAACAATATATAACGTTAAACGTTATATGGTAATACTATATAATGTTATACGTTATTACTAAATAGTATATATCGTTATACGTTATTGCGTAATAGTATATATCGTTATACGTTGTATGGTAATACTATATAACAATATACGTTATTACGTAATAGTATATATCGTTTTACGATATATGGCAATGCTATATAACGTTATACGTTATACCGTAACAATGTATAACGTTATACGTTATATGGTAATACTATATGTCGTTATACGTTATAACGTAACAATATATAACGTTATACGTTATATGGTAATACTATATAACGATATACGTTATTACGGAATAGTATATATCGTTATACGTTATTACGTAATAGTATATAATTTTATACTTTATATGGCAATACTATATAACGTTATACGTTATACCGTATAACTATATAACGTTATACGTTATATGGTAATACTATATAACGATATACGTTATTACGTAATATTATATATCGCTATACGTTATAACGTAACACTATATAACGTTATACGTTATATGGAAATACTATATAACGATATACGTTAATACGTAATAGTATATATCGTTATACGTTATAACGTAACTCTATATAATGTTATACGTTATATGGTAATACTATATATCGTTATACGTTATAACGTAACAATATATAACGTTATACGTTATATGGTAATACTATATAACGATATACGTTATTACGTAATATTATATATCGCTATACGTTATAACGTAACAATATAAATCGTTATACGTTATATGGAAATACTATATAACGATATACGTTAATACGTAATAGTATATATCGTTATACGTTATAACGTAACTCTATATAATGTTATACGTTATATGGTAATACTATATATCGTTATACGTTATAACGTAACAATATATAACGTTATACGTTATATGGTAATACTATATAACGATATACGTTATTACGGAATAGTATATATCGTTATACGTTATTACGAAATAGTATATAATTTTATACTTTATATGGCAATACTATATAACGTTATACGTTATACCGTATCACTATATAACGTTATACGTTATATGGTAATACTATATAACGATATACGTTATTACGTAATATTATATATCGCTATACGTTATAACGTAACACTATATAACGTTATACGTTATATGGTAATACTATATATCGTTATACGTTATAACGTAACAATATATAACGTTATACGTTATATGGTAATGCTATATAACGATATACGTTATAACGTAACAATATATAACGTTATACGTTATATGGTAATACTATATAACGATTTACGTTATTACGTAATAGTATATATCGTTGTACGTTATAACGTAACACTATATAACGTTATACGTTATTACGTAATAGTATATATCGTTGTACGTTATAACGTAACACTATATAACGTTATACGTTATATGGTAATACTATATAACGATATACGTTATTACGTAATAGTATATATCGCTATACCTTATAACGTAACACTATATAACGTTATACGTTATATGGTAATTCTATATAACGTTATACGTTATTACGTAATAGTATATATCGTTTTACGTTATATGGTAATGCTATATAACGTTATACGTTATATCGTAACACTATATAACGTTATACGTTATATGGCAATACTATATATCGTTATACGTTATAACGTAACAATATATAACGTTATACGTTATATGGTAATACTATATATCGTTATACGTTATACCGTCACAATATATAACGTTATACGTTATATGGTAATACTATATAATGTTATACGTTATGACTAAATAGTATATATCGTTATACGTTATTACGTAATAGTATATATCGATATACGTTGTATGGTAATTCTATATAACAATATACGTTATTACGTAATAGTATATATCGTTTTACGATATATGGTAATGCTATATAACGTTATACGTTATACCGTAACAATGTATAACGTTATACGTTATATGGTAATACTATATATCGTTATACGTTATAACGTAACAATATATAACGTTATACGTTATATGGTAATACTATATAACGTTATACGTTACACTGTAATTCTATATAACGTTACACGTTATTACGTAATAGTATATATCGTTTTACGTTATATGGTAATGCTATATAACGTTATACGTTATAACGTAACACTATATAACGTTATACGTTATATGGTAATACTATATATCGTTATACGTTATAACGTAACAGTGCATAACGTTATACGTTATATGGTAATACTATATATCGTTATACGTTATACCGTAACAATATATAACGTTATACGTTATATGGTAATACTATATAATGTTATACGTTATTACTAAATAGTATATATCGTTATACGTTATTGCGTAATAGTATATATCGTTATACGTTGTATGGTAATACTATATAACAATATACGTTATTACGTAATAGTATATATCGTTTTACGATATATGGTAATGCTATATAACGTTATACGTTATACCGTAACAATGTATAACGTTATACGTTATATGGTAATACTATATGTCGTTATACGTTATAACGTAACAATATATAACGTTATACGTTATATGGTAATACTATATAACGATATACGTTATTACGGAATAGTATATATCGTTATACGTTATTACGTAATAGTATATAATTTTATACTTTATATGGCAATACTATATAACGTTATACGTTATACCGTATCACTATATAACGTTATACGTTATATGGTAATACTATATAACGATATACGTTATTACGTAATATTATATATCGCTATACGTTATAACGTAACACTATATAACGTTATACGTTATATGGTAATACTATATATCGTTATACGTTATAACGTAACAATATATAACGTTATACGTTATATGGCAGTACTATATATCGTTATACGTTATACCGTAACAATATATAACGTTATACGTTATGTGGTAATACTATATAATGTTACACGTTATTACTAAATAGTATATATCGTTATACGTTATTACGTAATAGTATATAATGTTATAATTTATATGGTAATACTATATAACGTTATGCGTTATAACGTATCACTATATAACGTTATACGTTATATGGTAATACTATATAACGATATACGTTATTACCTAATAGTATATATCGTTATACGTTATAACGTAACGCTACATAACGTTATACGTTATATGGTAATACTATATATCGTTATACGCTATAACGTAACAATATATAACGTTAAACGCTATATGGTAATACTATATAACGATTTACGTTATTACGTAATAGTATATATCGTTATACGTTATAACGTAACACTATATAACGTTATACGTTATATGGTAATACTATATAACGATATACGTTATTACCTAATAGTATATATCGTTATACGTTATAACGTAACGCTACATAACGTTATACGTTATATGGTAATACTATATATCGTTATACGCTATAACGTAACAATATATAACGTTAAACGTTATATGGTAATACTATATAACGATTTACGTTATTACGTAATAGTATATATCGTTATACGTTATAACGTAACACTATATAACGTTATACGTTATATGGTAATACTATATAACGATATACGTTATTACGTAATAGTATATATCGCTATACGTTATAACGTAACACTATATAACGTTATACGTTATATGGTTATTCTAAATAACGTTATACGTTATTACGTAATAGTATATATCGTTTTACGTTATATGGTAATGCTATATAACGCTATACGTTATAACGTAACACTATATAACGTTATACGTTATATGGTAATACTATATATCGTTATACGTTATACCGTAACAATATATAACGTTATACGTTATATGGTAATACTATATAATGTTATACGTTATTAATAAATAGTATATATCGTTATAAGTTATTACGTAATAGTATATATCGTTATACGTTGTATGGTAATTCTATATAACAATATACGTTATTACGTAATAGTATATATCGTTTTACGATATATGGTAATGCTATATAACGTTATACGTTATACCGTAACAATGTATAACGTTATACGTTATATGGTAATACTATATAATGTTATACGTTATTACTAAATAGTATATATCGTTATACGTTATTACGTAATAGTATATATCGATATACGTTGTATGGTAATTCTATATAACAATATACGTTATTACGTAATAGTATATATCGTTTTACGATATATGGTAATGCTATATAACGTTATACGTTATACCGTAACAATGTATAACGTTATACGTTATATGGTAATACTATATATCGTTATACGTTATAACGTAACAATATATAACGTTATACGTTATATGGTAATACTATATAACGTTATACGTTACATGGTAATTCTATATAACGTTACACGTTATTACGTAATAGTATATATCGTTTTACGTTATATGGTAATGCTATATAACGTTATACGTTATAACGTAACACTATATAACGTTATACGTTATATGGTAATACTATATATCGTTATACGTTATAACGTAACAGTGTATAACGTTATACGTTATATGGTAATACTATATATCGTTATACGTTATACCGTAACAATATATAACGTTATACGTTATATGGTAATACTATATAATGTTATACGTTATTACTAAATAGTATATATCGTTATACGTTATTGCGTAATAGTATATATCGTTATACGTTGTATGGTAACACTATATAACAATATACGTTATTACGTAATAGTATATATCGTTTTACGATATATGGTAATGCTATATAACGTTATACGTTATACCGTAACAATGTATAACGTTATACGTTATATGGTAATACTATATGTCGTTATACGTTATAACGTAACAATATATAACGTTATACGTTATATGGTAATACTATATAACGATATACGTTATTACGGAATAGTATATATCGTTATACGTTATTACGTAATAGTATATAATTTTATACTTTATATGGCAATACTATATAACGTTATACGTTATACCGTATCACTATATAACGTTATACGTTATATGGT
>NW_026109125.1:0-10000 GCF_024516045.1 Bombus affinis
GACACGACACGAAAACGTTCGAAAATGAAATCCGACGAACGCGCGAAGATACGCGCGTCCGCCGGCGGGCGAAAAGTACATTATGATATATAACAACCATCGAGATCGAAGCTCCGTTCGTCAGGAAACGACGGGGATATAACACCCGATTCTGAATCCTCTGTGCAGCACACGATCTCGCGAAGAAATACGCACGGTGGCTAGCCCATATATATATATATGTGTGTGTGTGTATATATAATACGATATGCATTCCTCTCGTCCAATTATTCAAGAAAAAGAGCGTGCGCCTCCATCGTTCGGGTGATGTAAAGATTCGATGGGACTCGCGCGACCCTCGGCCTCGAGCGGTCTTTCCTCCCAATATCCAGAAGCCGAGCTTTGAAAAAACTCTAGCGACGGCACGGGTGTCCGACTCACGACATCGAGGCTTCGAAGTCGGCGATCTCCTCCGAACGGATGGCGATCGCGACGACTCAAAGCGTGAAAAATCGACGAAAGAGACACATCTCCGTTCAGGTGATTGTTTTTTTTAAAAAATAAAAAAATTCGATGGGACTCGCATCCATCTACCTCGCGCGGTCTTTCTTCCCAATATCCAGAAGCCGAGCTTTGAAAAAACTCAGCGACGGCACGGGTGTCCGACTCACGACAACGAGGATAGACAGCCTGCGGTCCCCTCTGAACGGGTTATATGCGACGAACTAGACGAAACTTTAGTCGTTCAGGTGGTATAAAAAAAAAAAATTCGATGGGACGCACGCGCAGCCGTCGTCCTCGAGCGGTCTTTCTTCCCAATATCCAGAAGCCGAGCTTTGAAAAAACTCTAGCGACGGCACGGGTGTCCGACTCACGACATCGAGGGTAGACAGCCTGCGGGTCCCTCTGAACCAACTTCGGCTAGACTAGTTACGAATCGTTGCTACGCATCGTCATCATAGTCATCGTCATCATCATCATTATCATAGCGGGCCAACATCCACGCAATGCGTTTTCGTTCTAGGTTACCCGATCCACGAGTATGTTACAAGTGGTTTCGTTATTTCGAACAAAACGACATACGAAGAACACACGCCCTATGGGTAGGAAGCACGTTTCGAGAACGACCGAGAGCGGTGAAAGAGACGAAAGGTCGACGCGCATAAGGTATCCATGGATCTTCGAAGAGAACTTCGAAGATATGTCGGTATCCTTTCTACATGCGCGACTCGCTACTCGTACTTTCGCTCTCGTCGACTCGTTTTAGTCGCTTCGTTCGATCCCAAAGAGGAGTCTTCGATGTCCCGTTGCTAGGAGGAGAGCAAACGCAACACAGACCACGAAACATAGAAGAGAATAGGCGAGCATGATCTCTCCGACACGAGGCACTTTAGAGATTTTGTTATTCGTTTGTACGGTCTCCACGACGCAAAAAAAAAAATACGAGATCGTGGGCGGCGGGGTCTTTCTGTATACGGCCCTCACGCAAGCGCCTCGATCTCATTTCTCTTTACGGGTGGTTTCCATTCGTAATTTTTCGTTCGATATTCGTGTCAAAGTTTAATTTTCGAAAGCTCAAGTTCCCATTTATAGTTTTATTATAAAATCATAATATTCGCAGACGGCGGGTCTTTCTGTGTACGACCTCACGCAGGCGCCTCGAATTCGTTTATGTATGTATATATATATATATATATATATATATGTATCTCTTCATCCCGATGATCGAGAGAGAGTGCCACCTTCTCTTCATATAGTTTCGTAGCTGGGAGGGTCGTCTCCTCCTTATGTCTTTTCATCATTTTGCCAACGGAGTAAGCCACGCTCCGGGCGAATTTAACTGTTCTTTGTTAAAGTATATAGCTTGTTGATACGTCGTATATACTTTGGTTCGTCGATATAGGAGGAGTACGGCTCCTTACCGACTTATACAGTTTCGTATTTTTCAAGTGTTCAAGTCAAATTCTTTAAGTTTTTGTGTTATATCGTTAATGATCCTTCCGCAGGTTCACCTACGGAAACCTTGTTACGACTTTACTTCCTCTAAATGATCAAGTTTGGTCATCTTCCGGTAACATCGGCAATGCTTATCACATTGGCCGCGCACCAGTCCGAAGACCTCACTAAATCATTCAATCGGTAGTAGCGACGGGCGGTGTGTACAAAGGGCAGGGACGTAATCAACGCGAGCTTATGACTCGCGCTTACTGGGAATTCCTCGTTCATGGGGAATAATTGCAAGCCCCAATCCCTAGCACGAAGGAGGTTCAGCGGGTTACCCGGGCCTTTCGGCCAGGGAAAACACGCTGATTCCTTCAGTGTAGCGCGCGTGCGGCCCAGAACATCTAAGGGCATCACAGACCTGTTATTGCTCAATCTCGTGCGGCTAGGAAGCCGCCTGTTCCTCTAAGAAGATTTGTTTGTACGTTGGTAGTAAAAACCCACCGACCGAAGCCGGGGGCCTTCGAGATACCATAAGGTTACGTCTATTTAGCAGGCTAGAGTCTCGTTCGTTATCGGAATTAACCAGACAAATCGCTCCACCAACTAAGAACGGCCATGCACCACCACCCACCGAATCAAGAAAGAGCTATCAATCTGTCATCCTTCCGGTGTCCGGGCCTGGTGAGGTTTCCCGTGTTGAGTCAAATTAAGCCGCAGCTCCACTCCTGGTGGTGCCCTTCCGTCAATTCCTTAAGTTTCAGCTTTGCAACCATACTTCCCCCGGAACCCAAAAGCTTTGGTTTCCCGGAAGCTGCCCGCCGAGTCATCGGAGGAACTTCGGCGGATCGCTGGCTGGCATCGTTTATGGTTAGAACTAGGGCGGTATCTGATCGCCTTCGAACCTCTAACTTTCGTTCTTGATTAATGAAAACATTTTTGGCAAATGCTTTCGCTTCTGTCCGTCTTGCGACGATCCAAGAATTTCACCTCTAACGTCGCAATACGAATGCCCCCATCTGTCCCTATTAATCATTACCTCGGGCTCCGAAAACCAACAAAAATAGAACCGAGGTCCTATTCCATTATTCCATGCACACAGTATTCAGGCGAAGGTAGCCTGCTTTAAGCACTCTAATTTGTTCAAAGTAAACGTATCGGCCCACCTCGACACTCAGTGAAGAGCACCGCGATGGGATATTAGTTGGACCGCCCGCGAGGAGCTAAGCCCACCGATAGGACGTACCACATAATGCCAGTTAAACCACGCGAGCGGTGAACCGACACTGTGACACACAGATTCAACTACGAGCTTTTTAACCGCAACAACTTTAATATACGCTATTGGAGCTGGAATTACCGCGGCTGCTGGCACCAGACTTGCCCTCAATGGTCCTCGTTAAAGGATTTAAAGTGTACTCATTCCGATTACGGGGCCTCGGATGAGTCCCGTATCGTTATTTTTCGTCACTACCTCCCCGTGCCGGGAGTGGGTAATTTGCGCGCCTGCTGCCTTCCTTGGATGTGGTAGCTGTTTCTCAGGCTCCCTCTCCGGAATCGAACCCTGATTCCCCGTTACCCGTTACAACCATGGTAGGCGCAGAACCTACCATCGACAGTTGATAAGGCAGACATTTGAAAGATGCGTCGCCGGGTGCTAGATGACCATGCGATCAGCACAAAGTTATTCAGAGGTCACCAAAACAAACGATGGACGGACAGACGAGCCATCCGCCACCGATTGGTTTTGATCTAATAAAAGCATTCCTACCATCTCTGGTCGGAATCTGTTTGCATGTATTAGCTCTAGAATTACCACAGTTATCCAAGTAAATGTAGGTATGATCTAAGAAACCATAACTGATTTAATGAGCCATTCGCGGTTTCACCTTAATGCGGCATGTACTGAGACATGCATGGCTTAATCTTTGAGACAAGCATATGACTACTGGCAGGATCAACCAGGGATCTTATAATATATTCCCAAAAACCAGCATTTTCGTTTAAAAGTTCTCTCTGTGTCGTAGGTGGGACGTAAGCACCGTACGACGAGACTTTTCATTTTATATATATATGTAATATGACTTAGAGAGCAACGTTCCATGGTTCAGTAACAACGTCACTCAGCCACTTTAATTCTCCTCCTCTCTCACCATCATATATCGATACAAAGATTCATACTTCACAGAATTATTTCTGTTTGTAACTTTTCTCCTCCAACTTCTCTCGTAGAATATAACTTAGCGGTAAAGCACGTATACGCATGCTGGACATACCGTAAGAATATTCTTTTATAAGCTTCAACACCTCTGTAGAGACGCGTTACCAGAAGATAACGCACTCTACAGAACGCCAAAAGGACCATCGTGCAGCTACAAATAGCTTACAACCGATGGTCTCTGCAAGAATGGCTACTCCGTAAGTACAAGCACACACGCATCCAACTTTTGTCAAATACGTGCACACAGGTCACCAGCTTCCCGACTAAGGGGAAGCTTGCCACGTTAACGGTCATTACGTCCTAGACTTCGACCGCGGCGCAGGCAGTGTAGAGAAAAAACCAGTACGAGAACGGGAGGAACAGTCGAGAAATAGCGTAAAATACACTAAGACTCGAGGAGCGGTGACTGAATTCTCAACCGAGGCCGTAGAATAGCCACGCGCCCAGCGCTGTTCCGACCGAACCGTCCGGCTCGACGCTTCTCTTATAGATACCAAGGGGCCGGCCGGAAGGCCGGCGCCGGGTCGGGCTAGCGGCCGCGCGCTTATGGTGCAAAACCTCCGTAGCAACGTACCGTTCGGAAGGGGACGCTGGAACTTAGTCGCTCGCACGTTCAATAACTACTATATAAAGGCGATATCCAACCATCGAAATATTTTACCACAAGCATTATTAACATATTATAAATGCATTTTTACCAAAAAATTAATTTTTTTTTCACCGAAAAATTGCATCAGTAAACATACAGTTTTATCGACTATGGACGAAAAATACTTTATAATCGATTAAAACACGTTAAAATAACACGAAATATGTAAAAAGATATATACCTTGTAACATTAATTAACGAAAAAATTGCAAAAATATCCCAGTCGTATCAGTCCGACGAAGCTAATTTTTCAAAAAATTCGACAAAAATGTTTTAATCCGATTGTATTTAATAGAGATATAACGATCCCTGTCAAAAAAATTATACCTTATAACGCTTTTTAACGAAATAACTCGAAATAACCATTTCGGACTTTTCGCACCGGCCGAACTTCTTCAAAGTCCCAACGTCCCGTCGCATAGTTCCGTTTCTAGAAAACGTTCCAGCGACCAAATAAACGCTTAATCCCGACGTAAAACGTCGAGATACGTCCATTTGTGCAAAAATATTCCTACCTTGTAACACTTTTAAGCGAGATAACTCGAAAAAACGTGTTCGATACGGAAATTTTTCAAAGTCCCAACGAAAAAATCGAAACTTTGTAGAAGGTCTTGGGGGACGACATAAACGCTTAATCCCGACGTAAAACGTCGAGATACGTCGATTTATGCAAAAATATTCCTACCTTGTAACACTTTTAAGCGAGATAACTCGAAAAAACCTTTTCGGTCTTTTCGCACCGGCCGAACTTCTTCAAAGTCCCAACGTCCCGTCGCATAGTTCCGTTTCTAGAAAACGTTCCAGCGACCAAATAAACGCTTAATCCCCGACGTAAAACGTCGAGATACGTCATTTATGCAAAAATATTCCTACCTTGTAACACTTTTAAGCGAGATAACTCGAAAAAACCTTTTCGGTCCTTTCGCACCGGCCGAACTTCTTCAAAGTCCCAACGTCCCGTCGCATAGTTCCGTTTCTAGAAAACGTTCCAGCGACCAAATTAACGCTTAATCCCGACGTAAAACGTCGAGATACGTCCATTTATGCAAATATATTCCTACCTTGTAACACTTTTAAGCGAGATAACTCGAAAAAACCTTTTCGGTCTTTTCGCACCGGCCGAACTTCTTCAAAGTCCCAACGTCCCGTCGCATAGTTCCGTTTCTAGAAAACGTTCCAGCGACCAAATAAACGCTTAATCCCGACGTAAAACGTCGAGATACGTCCATTTATGCAAATATATTCCTACCTTGTAACACTTTTAAGCGAGATAACTCGAAAAAAACCTTTTCGGTCTTTTCGCACCGGCCGAACTTCTTCAAAGTCCCAACGTCCCGTCGCATAGTTCCGTTTCTAGAAAACGTTCCAGCGACCAAATAAACGCTTAATCCCGACGTAAAACGTCGAGATACGTCCATTTATGCAAATATATTCCTACCTTGTAACACTTTTAAGCGAGATAACTCGAAAAAACCTTTTCGGTCTTTTCGCACCGGCCGAACTTCTTCAAAGTCCCAACGTCCCGTCGCATAGTTCCGTTTCTAGAAAACGTTCCACCGACCAAATAAACGCTTAATCCCGACGTAAAACGTCGAGATACGTCCATTTATGCAAAAATATTCCTACCTTGTAACACTTTTAAGCGAGATAACTCGAAAAAACCTTTTCGGTCTTTTCGCACCGGCCGAACTTCTTCAAAGTCCCAACGTCCCGTCGCATAGTTCCGTTTCTAGAAAACGTTCCAGCGACCAAATAAACGCTTAATCCCGACGTAAAACGTCGAGATACGTCCATTTATGCAAATATATTCCTACCTTGTAACACTTTTAAGCGAGATAACTCGAAAAAACCTTTTCGGTCTTTTCGCACCGGCCGAACTTCTTCAAAGTCCCAACGTCCCGTCGCATAGTTCCGTTTCTAGAAAACGTTCCAGCGACCAAATAAACGCTTAATCCCGACGTAAAACGTCGAGATACGTCCATTTATGCAAATATATTCCTACCTTGTAACACTTTTAAGCGAGATAACTCGAAAAAACCTTTTCGGTCTTTTCGCACCGGCCGAACTTCTTCAAAGTCCCAACGTCCCGTCGCATAGTTCCGTTTCTAGAAAACGTTCCACCGACCAAATAAACGCTTAATCCCGACGTAAAACGTCGAGATACGTCCATTTATGCAAATATATTCCTACCTTGTAACACTTTTAAGCGAGATAACTCGAAAAAACCTTTTCGGTCTTTTCGCACCGGCCGAACTTCTTCAAAGTCCCAACGTCCCGTCGCATAGTTCCGTTTCTAGAAAACGTTCCAGCGACCAAATAAACGCTTAATCCCGACGTAAAACGTCGAGATACGTCCATTTATGCAAAAATATTCCTACCTTGTAACACTTTTAAGCGAGATAACTCGAAAAAACCTTTTCGGTCCTTTCGCACCGGCCGAACTTCTTCAAAGTCCCAACGTCCCGTCGCATAGTTCCGTTTCTAGAAAACGTTCCAGCGACCAAATAAACGCTTAATCCCGACGTAAAACGTCGAGATACGTCCATTTATGCAAATATATTCCTACCTTGTAACACTTTTAAGCGAGATAACTCGAAAAAACCTTTTCGGTCTTTTCGCACCGGCCGAACTTCTTCAAAGTCCCAACGTCCCGTCGCATAGTTCCGTTTCTAGAAAACGTTCCAGCGACCAAATAAACGCTTAATCCCGACGTAAAACGTCGAGATACGTCCATTTATGCAAAAATATTCCTACCTTGTAACACTTTTAAGCGAGATAACTCGAAAAAACCTTTTCGGTCTTTTCGCACCGGCCGAACTTCTTCAAAGTCCCAACGTCCCGTCGCATAGTTCCGTTTCTAGAAAACGTTCCAGCGACCAAATAAACGCTTAATCCCGACGTAAAACGTCGAGATACGTCCATTTATGCAAATATATTCCTACCTTGTAACACTTTTAAGCGAGATAACTCGAAAAAACCTTTTCGGTCTTTTCGCACCGGCCGAACTTCTTCAAAGTCCCAACGTCCCGTCGCATAGTTCCGTTTCTAGAAAACGTTCCACCGACCAAATAAACGCTTAATCCCGACGTAAAACGTCGAGATACGTCCATTTATGCAAAAATATTCCTACCTTGTAACACTTTTAAGCGAGATAACTCGAAAAAACCTTTTCGGTCTTTTCGCACCGGCCGAACTTCTTCAAAGTCCCAACGTCCCGTCGCATAGTTCCGTTTCTAGAAAACGTTCCAGCGACCAAATAAACGCTTAATCCCGACGTAAAACGTCGAGATACGTCCATTTATGCAAATATATTCCTACCTTGTAACACTTTTAAGCGAGATAACTCGAAAAAACCTTTTCGGTCTTTTCGCACCGGCCGAACTTCTTCAAAGTCCCAACGTCCCGTCGCATAGTTCCGTTTCTAGAAAACGTTCCAGCGACCAAATAAACGCTTAATCCCGACGTAAAACGTCGAGATACGTCCATTTATGCAAAAATATTCCTACCTTGTAACACTTTTAAGCGAGATAACTCGAAAAAACCTTTTCGGTCCTTTCGCACCGGCCGAACTTCTTCAAAGTCCCAACGTCCCGTCGCATAGTTCCGTTTCTAGAAAACGTTCCAGCGACCAAATAAACGCTTAATCCCGACGTAAAACGTCGAGATACGTCCATTTATGCAAATATATTCCTACCTTGTAACACTTTTAAGCGAGATAACTCGAAAAAACCTTTTCGGTCTTTTCGCACCGGCCGAACTTCTTCAAAGTCCCAACGTCCCGTCGCATAGTTCCGTTTCTAGAAAACGTTCCAGCGACCAAATAAACGCTTAATCCCGACGTAAAACGTCGAGATACGTCCATTTATGCAAAAATATTCCTACCTTGTAACACTTTTAAGCGAGATAACTCGAAAAAACCTTTTCGGTCTTTTCGCACCGGCCGAACTTCTTCAAAGTCCCAACGTCCCGTCGCATAGTTCCGTTTCTAGAAAACGTTCCAGCGACCAAATAAACGCTTAATCCCGACGTAAAACGTCGAGATACGTCCATTTATGCAAATATATTCCTACCTTGTAACACTTTTAAGCGAGATAACTCGAAAAAACCTTTTCGGTCTTTTCGCACCGGCCGAACTTCTTCAAAGTCCCAACGTCCCGTCGCATAGTTCCGTTTCTAGAAAACGTTCCACCGACCAAATAAACGCTTAATCCCGACGTAAAACGTCGAGATACGTCCATTTATGCAAAAATATTCCTACCTTGTAACACTTTTAAGCGAGATAACTCGAAAAAACCTTTTCGGTCTTTTCGCACCGGCCGAACTTCTTCAAAGTCCCAACGTCCCGTCGCATAGTTCCGTTTCTAGAAAACGTTCCAGCGACCAAATAAACGCTTAATCCCGACGTAAAACGTCGAGATACGTCCATTTATGCAAATATATTCCTACCTTGTAACACTTTTAAGCGAGATAACTCGAAAAAACCTTTTCGGTCTTTTCGCACCGGCCGAACTTCTTCAAAGTCCCAACGTCCCGTCGCATAGTTCCGTTTCTAGAAAACGTTCCACCGACCAAATAAACGCTTAATCCCGACGTAAAACGTCGAGATACGTCCATTTATGCAAAAATATTCCTACCTTGTAACACTTTTAAGCGAGATAACTCGAAAAAACGTGTTCGATACGGAAATTTTTCCATGTCCCAATGTGCAATTCGAAACTTTTTAGAACGTTTCAAGAACAAAATTAACGCTTAATCCCGATGTATTTAATTAGAATATATCGATTTATGCCAGAATATACGTACCTTATAACGCTTATTATGGAATTAATGCGAAAGGAACTTTCGGTACTTTCGGCACTTTTGGAGCAGTGCGAAACAATTCAAAGTGCCAACGTCCCAGTCAGCTAGGTCCGGTGGAAAAAATTTAAAAAAAAAATAAAAAGAAACCGTTACGTTCGGCTAGACGGCGTCGAACAATAACGATTTCTATAAAAATTTCCATACCTCGTAACGCTTTTTGAGGAATTATTTCGAAAGGAACGTTCGGCCTTTTCGTACCTGGACGAGAGAAATTTCAAAGTTCCAACGTCCCAGTCAGCTAGGTCCGGTGGAAAAAAATTTTTTAAAAAAATAAAAAGAAACCGTTACGTTTGGCTAGACGACGTCGAACAATAACGGTTTCTATAAAAATTTCCATACCTCGTAACGCT
>NW_026109125.1:15000-17500 GCF_024516045.1 Bombus affinis
GTTTAGGGCTGAATTAAACAATTCGATATTAATTTTACATCCGTTTTCGGATGTAAAGCCCTTTTGTCTCATATTCAATACAGCGCCTTTTCTTATCCTCCCGTCGATAATGGAGGAGAAGATTCGGCCTAAAATCGGACTAATAGTAATGGGTCTCCAGTTCTCGACCGAGCTGCTTGGCTTATTTAATTTAGGAATGAGAGTTGTTCTATTCTCCTTCCATACGGAGGGAAAATAAGAGTAATATAATAGTATATTGTAAATTTTTGCCATTATGATAGGCAGGCCGGGGATGGTTAAATGATCACTTTGCAATCCATCCGGTCCTGCTGCAGCTTTCTTTCTAATTTTGCCGATTCTCTCCCCCACATCCTCAGCCGTTATCGGCGGGAAGATCTCGGATAGGGATAGTTTGGGGGCCCTCGTAACTGGAATCGGGACATATGTGGTACCCACTTGTCCCCACAGCTTATCGTAAAGCCCCCTCACTTCCTCAGATCCGGGAGGTTGCCTGGCTGGTTCGAGATATGCCTGATCATTATTGACCACGGCATCAGCCAGTCTCCTTGGGCACTCATGGAATAACTCCTGGCAACGAGCGTATGAGAATCGCTTCCTGGAGTTTCTATTGTTTCTTTTAGAATTTTTGGCTGCTCTTGGTCTTTTAGTTTTCTTTTTATCCAGTTGGTTTTTAAGTTTATTTATAAGCTCGTATAGAGCTGTGCGTATAAAGTGATCGAGTCTCTCCGTTAGGGATTCTCGATCATCTTGGTACTCATCCCAGATTGACATCAACCGACTGTAAACCTCCTTTAAAATAGGGGGCACCTCGGTTGGCTTACTAATTTCATCTTTAAGTAAGAGCTTCCACTCTTGGGCAAGCTCGCTCTCGTTGCGGCCTACAGGCGAGCCAAAGCTGGCATTGCCTGAACTAACGAGATCGCACCCTCCCTCTGTTGCCAGTGAGGTAGCATCTTGGGGGCTTTCCTCACCAATTAAATTTAATTTTTTTCTTTGATACTTTATTTGGTCGATCGTTTTTGTGGTGAGGAATTTGCTAATTTCTTTATTGGGATGTTTATGGTTTTTAAATATTTCCCAAAGCCCCTTCAAGCGTGCTACCTCTTCTACTTTCCAAGTTTTAGTATTTTCTTCTGGGGGGTCCGCTCCCCTTCTTTTAATATTTCTAACGGCAGGGTGCGCATGCCGTTCGTGGGTGGATAGCCCTCTGCGCGATTCAAAGCTCATGGGACAGGCCTCGCACTGAAACTCTCCTGTCATGGAGGCCTGGCTGCTAGCGCCACCACACTTAGGTATGTGGCATCTAGCCCCATGAAGCTTTGGGAAGCATTTCGCGCAGTTAATACAAGACCAAAAGATCGGGGCATCCGGGTGGTGTTGTGTTAAATGCCTATCCAGATCCGACAGATTTAGGAAGAAAAGGTTAATTTCCCTTTTCTCACATACTGGACAGGTAACCCGATTGCCCACGAGCGGCACAGTGATTAAACTCATAGCCGGGGACGTAGCTTGGTCGTTATCCGTAGTCCCCTCTGAAGCGGATAAATCCGCCACAGCGCCTCCGGGACTGAGAGGCGCTGCGTCCGAGGCACTATTCATGTTAACATCGAATTTTATAATAAATTTTGAAATCGATATAGTGTTCCAATTGTAAGCCAAATCGTTGTCCTTGGTCGTTCCGGTCGTCAACTGAGTGAAGGAACGAGTTCCAAGTTTACTTTACTATGGGCTCCATTATTCACGGCTCCAAATAGCCGTTACGGAGGACCGTTTAAGATGTTGTCTTTCGCTCCTTCATCGCCACACTCCGTTTAGCCATGCGCCGCCACATCCGGGGGAGTACACCCCTCGCTGATGTGGACATGCGCATGTTACCGGCGGTACCCCGAGGAGGTAGGAGTGTGACTTGGGCAGGCAAGACCAAAATCCTGCCAGTCCCCGAGTAACTATTGACTTAAGAGAGTCATAGTTACTCCCGCCGTTTACCCGCGCTTTTTTGAATTTCTTCACGTTGACATTCAGAGCACTGGGCAGAAATCACATTGCGTCAACACCCTTGGGGGCCATCGCAATGCTTTGTTTTAATTAGACAGTCGGATTCCCCTAGTCCGTGCCAGTTCTGAGCTGAGCGTTGAATGGCGGCCGAAGAGAACGACCGCGACGGTAAAACCGCCACGGAAGCCTCGCAGCAAGGAAGATCCGCGGGAGGCCAAGGCACGGGACCGAGCTCGGATCCGGGGTGCGCGACGATATCCCCCCCGAGAGAGAGATACGCCGCGTCCCGTTCAGCTCGCCCAGGCCCGGCACGTCAGCCAAACCCGCTTCCCGACCAAGCCCGACACGCCCCGCTCCTCAGAGCCAATCCTTATTCCGAAGTTACGGATCCAATTTGCCGACTTCCCTTACCTACATTAATCTATCGACTAGAGGCTCTTTACCTTGGAGACCTGCTGCGGATATGGGTACGAACCGGCGCGAC
>NW_026109125.1:20000-22500 GCF_024516045.1 Bombus affinis
GAAGCGTTTTAAGCATCGCGCCAAAGTGCCCTTTTCTTCGTACGTCGTATCATGTTCGAGCTAAGACTCACGCCAGACATCCTAAAACGATCGTCGGTGATTTTTAACGCCCGTCCTCAGTCTCTTACAGCCGTTTCTCTACTCTCGACAAATTCCAGCGGTTCCTTGTTTTCTGCCGGCACAGAGATCGAAACGGCAAAGTTTCTTTGCTCTGTACCGACGACGACGAAAACGCACGGGAACGCACGCAAGTGGAAAAGCGAGCGAGACGTACACTGTGGTGTGTTCGGGGACTGGACGACCGTCGACGTTAGGATGCGCGGTCCAGCGATAGACGCCGAAAAGGCATGGGATGACCAACACTCTCTGTTTTTCGAGTACTTGTAGCGCCGAATTGCCTTAAAAAAAATCACACGCGCGCACGACTATCACGTCGTACGCGCGTGTATACCTCGTCTTTAATTAAATCAAAGTTTCACTCCAGCCTCGCCAAAGGGGATCGTCTTCTTCCTCGTCTACGATCTCTTCTCCTGTACGTGTCCAGAGATTCTCTCTGGCATGACGACGACGACCATCCAACGACTTTGTAACGGACTCTCGTGCGCATCTTCGTCAGGTACGGAAACGTTGCGCAACACCTCGAGCTTGGTAAAACACCCGTAGCCGATCATAGACACGCGCTAGTTCGCACACGATTTCTACGATTTCCGACGAACGTGGCTTTGGGCCAGGGCCGGCGGGCAGAGAGATACGCGAACGACGGGGAAAATTCGTCCCGATACAAGTAACGCGTACTCTCCGATCTCCGCGCAACGCCTGGGGATCATCTCCCTAAGTCATCAGCGCTCGAAGAAATCACGTGTGCGTTCCCGGATCTACGGCTCTCTTTCGGGGATAAATTACAAGCACAGAGTATGTTAAACGCAACGACGACCCATCGATGCGACGGTCCTCGTCGTTGTCAGTCGCTCGCGCAGAGTATATCTCTACGCACGAAGAGACGGAGTGGGCATTAGATCCCTGGGGCTATTCGAGTAAAACGTCTTAAGAAAAGACGGTTGTACGGCAAAATTCCGCACCGTTACCAAGTTTACTTTTATCTGAGGCTGTTCTCCTTCTCTCCTCTCTCGACCGAGTTCCCATATTTGCTTTCTCTCAGTCTCGCCAAAATAATATTCATTTAAGACGACGTCGGGGGCGCGGACATCGTGCTCATCGAAAACCTGCAAACGTATGCAAATCTGCTGATATGAAAAAAAAATCGGTCACGAGGACAACACTACGTATATATATATATATATATATATATAATATATTCGATAACCGACACGAAGCGGTGCATAAGCGGGCGGTCGTACGAAAGGACGACTCACGACGCCGCTAGCACTCACGCAGGTCCGTGACGGTTCTCTCCGCTCTTATTCGTATCCTTCTTCGTGCGCTTCCTCCGACTCTGAAACGTTCTACGTATCGTAAGAACGACGGCGGGTTGTCGAAGGCACCAAGGGACAGAGAGAGACAGAGGTAGAGTTTCGTAGTGTCTCCCGTGAACACGATAGTTTATATATCGAGCATGCGTACGAATTGCACGGTCTCGACACGACCGCGACGAACGCCGACGAGCGTCCAACAATCGCTCGTACGTCGCGTACGTTCTCTCGCGTCCGCTCTTGTTCGTATCCTTCTTCGTGCGCTTCCTCCGACTCTGAAACGTTCTACGTATCGTAAGAACGACGGCGGGTTGTCGAAGGCACCAAGGGACAGAGAGAGACAGATAGAGAGGAAGGACACGCAACGCAAGCAGTCTTAGGTTTACGTGAGCAACCCTCAGCCAGGCGTGGTCCAGGAATTGTATCCGTGGACCGCAATGTGCGTTCGAAATGTCGATGTTCATGTGTCCTGCAGTTCACACGTTGACGCGCAATTAGCTGCGTTCTTCATCGACCCACGAGCCAAGTGATCCACCGTTCAGGGTAATCTTTTCATATATTTTTTAAAACTCTTGTACTCCATGTACTCTTAATACTCGGTTCGAGCGAAGCCGAGATCCGACACGACCGACCAACGGGAATCGGACGCGCAGAAGTCGCCGGAAGATCGACGACACGAAAACGTTCGAAAATGAAATCCGACGAACGCGCGAAGATACGCGCGTCCGCCGGCCGGGCGAAAAGTACATTATGATATATAACAACCATCGAGATCGAAGCTCCGTTCGTCAGGAAACGACGGGGATATAACACCCGATTCTGAATCCTCTGTGCAGCACACGATCTCGCGAAGAAATACGCACGGTGGCTAGCCCATATATATATATGTGTGTGTGTGTATATATAATACGATATGCATTCCTCTCGTCCAATTATTCAAGAAAAAGAGCGTGCGCCTCCATCGTTCGGGTGATGTAAAGATTCGATGGGACTCGCGCGACCCTCGGCCTCGAGCGGTCTTTCCTCCCAATATCCAGAAGCCGAGCTTTGAAAAAACTCTAGCGACGGCA
>NW_026109125.1:27500-30000 GCF_024516045.1 Bombus affinis
GGGGACGACATAAACGCTTAATCCCGACGTAAAACGTCGAGATACGTCGATTTATGCAAAAATATTCCTACCTTGTAACACTTTTAAGCGAGATAACTCGAAAAAACCTTTTCGGTCTTTTCGCACCGGCCGAACTTCTTCAAAGTCCCAACGTCCCGTCGCATAGTTCCGTTTCTAGAAAACGTTCCAGCGACCAAATAAACGCTTAATCCCGACGTAAAACGTCGAGATACGTCCATTTATGCAAAAATATTCCTACCTTGTAACACTTTTAAGCGAGATAACTCGAAAAAACCTTTTCGGTCCTTTCGCACCGGCCGAACTTCTTCAAAGTCCCAACGTCCCGTCGCATAGTTCCGTTTCTAGAAAACGTTCCAGCGACCAAATAAACGCTTAATCCCGACGTAAAACGTCGAGATACGTCCATTTATGCAAATATATTCCTACCTTGTAACACTTTTAAGCGAGATAACTCGAAAAAACCTTTTCGGTCTTTTCGCACCGGCCGAACTTCTTCAAAGTCCCAACGTCCCGTCGCATAGTTCCGTTTCTAGAAAACGTTCCAGCGACCAAATAAACGCTTAATCCCGACGTAAAACGTCGAGATACGTCCATTTATGCAAATATATTCCTACCTTGTAACACTTTTAAGCGAGATAACTCGAAAAAACCTTTTCGGTCTTTTCGCACCGGCCGAACTTCTTCAAAGTCCCAACGTCCCGTCGCATAGTTCCGTTTCTAGAAAACGTTCCAGCGACCAAATAAACGCTTAATCCCGACGTAAAACGTCGAGATACGTCCATTTATGCAAATATATTCCTACCTTGTAACACTTTTAAGCGAGATAACTCGAAAAAACCTTTTCGGTCTTTTCGCACCGGCCGAACTTCTTCAAAGTCCCAACGTCCCGTCGCATAGTTCCGTTTCTAGAAAACGTTCCACCGACCAAATAAACGCTTAATCCCGACGTAAAACGTCGAGATACGTCCATTTATGCAAATATATTCCTACCTTGTAACACTTTTAAGCGAGATAACTCGAAAAAACCTTTTCGGTCTTTTCGCACCGGCCGAACTTCTTCAAAGTCCCAACGTCCCGTCTCATAGTTCCGTTTCTAGAAAACGTTCCAGCGACCAAATAAACGCTTAATCCCGACGTAAAACGTCGAGATACGTCCATTTATGCAAAAATATTCCTACCTTGTAACACTTTTAAGCGAGATAACTCGAAAAAACCTTTTCGGTCCTTTCGCACCGGCCGAACTTCTTCAAAGTCCCAACGTCCCGTCGCATAGTTCCGTTTCTAGAAAACGTTCCAGCGACCAAATAAACGCTTAATCCCGACGTAAAACGTCGAGATACGTCCATTTATGCAAATATATTCCTACCTTGTAACACTTTTAAGCGAGATAACTCGAAAAAACCTTTTCGGTCTTTTCGCACCGGCCGAACTTCTTCAAAGTCCCAACGTCCCGTCGCATAGTTCCGTTTCTAGAAAACGTTCCAGCGACCAAATAAACGCTTAATCCCGACGTAAAACGTCGAGATACGTCCATTTATGCAAAAATATTCCTACCTTGTAACACTTTTAAGCGAGATAACTCGAAAAAACCTTTTCGGTCTTTTCGCACCGGCCGAACTTCTTCAAAGTCCCAACGTCCCGTCGCATAGTTCCGTTTCTAGAAAACGTTCCAGCGACCAAATAAACGCTTAATCCCGACGTAAAACGTCGAGATACGTCCATTTATGCAAATATATTCCTACCTTGTAACACTTTTAAGCGAGATAACTCGAAAAAACCTTTTCGGTCTTTTCGCACCGGCCGAACTTCTTCAAAGTCCCAACGTCCCGTCGCATAGTTCCGTTTCTAGAAAACGTTCCACCGACCAAATAAACGCTTAATCCCGACGTAAAACGTCGAGATACGTCCATTTATGCAAAAATATTCCTACCTTGTAACACTTTTAAGCGAGATAACTCGAAAAAACCTTTTCGGTCTTTTCGCACCGGCCGAACTTCTTCAAAGTCCCAACGTCCCGTCGCATAGTTCCGTTTCTAGAAAACGTTCCAGCGACCAAATAAACGCTTAATCCCGACGTAAAACGTCGAGATACGTCCATTTATGCAAATATATTCCTACCTTGTAACACTTTTAAGCGAGATAACTCGAAAAAACCTTTTCGGTCTTTTCGCACCGGCCGAACTTCTTCAAAGTCCCAACGTCCCGTCGCATAGTTCCGTTTCTAGAAAACGTTCCACCGACCAAATAAACGCTTAATCCCGACGTAAAACGTCGAGATACGTCCATTTATGCAAAAATATTCCTACCTTGTAACACTTTTAAGCGAGATAACTCGAAAAAACGTGTTCGATACGGAAATTTTTCCATGTCCCAATGTGCAATTCGAAACTTTTTAGAACGTTTCAAGAACAAAATTAACGCTTAATCCCGATGTATTTAATTAGAATATATCGATTTATGCCAGAATATACGTACCTTA
>NW_026109125.1:35000-37500 GCF_024516045.1 Bombus affinis
ATTCCACTAGTTTGTGTCTCAATTTCATCCAGCAGTGGCTCTAAGCATAAATTAAAAAGTAAGGGCGATAGGGGGTCGCCTTGCTTAACTCCTCGGCGGATCATGATCTCGACCCCGCCATCTTTAGTTTTAATAGTAGTTTTGATATTATTATACATTTCGTCAATTAAGTCGACGATAGGGGCGGGCACACCCTTTTTTGCCAGACAAGGTTTTAAAGCTACATGAGGCACTGTATCGAAAGCTTTTGAGATATCCACAATAGTGAATATCCCACCGCTATTTATTTTGCTATAGTTTAGGGCTGAATTAAACAATTCGATATTAATTTTACATCCGTTTTCGGATGTAAAGCCCTTTTGTCTCATATTCAATACAGCGCCTTTTCTTATCCTCCCGTCGATAATGGAGGAGAAGATTCGGCCTAAAATCGGACTAATAGTAATGGGTCTCCAGTTCTCGACCGAGCTGCTTGGCTTATTTAATTTAGGAATGAGAGTTGTTCTATTCTCCTTCCATACGGAGGGAAAATAAGAGTAATATAATAGTATATTGTAAATTTTTGCCATTATGATAGGCAGGCCGGGGATGGTTAAATGATCACTTTGCAATCCATCCGGTCCTGCTGCAGCTTTCTTTCTAATTTTGCCGATTCTCTCCCCCACATCCTCAGCCGTTATCGGCGGGAAGATCTCGGATAGGGATAGTTTGGGGGCCCTCGTAACTGGAATCGGGACATATGTGGTACCCACTTGTCCCCACAGCTTATCGTAAAGCCCCCTCACTTCCTCAGATCCGGGAGGTTGCCTGGCTGGTTCGAGATATGCCTGATCATTATTGACCACGGCATCAGCCAGTCTCCTTGGGCACTCATGGAATAACTCCTGGCAACGAGCGTATGAGAATCGCTTCCTGGAGTTTCTATTGTTTCTTTTAGAATTTTTGGCTGCTCTTGGTCTTTTAGTTTTCTTTTTATCCAGTTGGTTTTTAAGTTTATTTATAAGCTCGTATAGAGCTGTGCGTATAAAGTGATCGAGTCTCTCCGTTAGGGATTCTCGATCATCTTGGTACTCATCCCAGATTAACATCAACCGACTGTAAACCTCCTTTAAAATAGGGGGCACCTCGGTTGGCTTACTAATTTCATCTTTAAGTAAGAGCTTCCACTCTTGAGCAAGCTCGCTCTCGTTGCGGCCTACAGGCGAGCCAAAGCTGGCATTGCCTGAACTAACGAGATCGCACCCTCCCTCTGTTGCCAGTGAGGTAGCATCTTGGGGGCTTTCCTCACCAATTAAATTTAATTTTTTTCTTTGATACTTTATTTGGTCGATCGTTTTTGTGGTGAGGAATTTGCTAATTTCTTTATTGGGATGTTTATGGTTTTTAAATATTTCCCAAAGCCCCTTCAAGCGTGCTACCTCTTCTACTTTCCAAGTTTTAGTATTTTCTTCTGGGGGGTCCGCTCCCCTTCTTTTAATATTTCTAACGGCAGGGTGCGCATGCCGTTCGTGGGTGGATAGCCCTCTGCGCGATCCAAAGCTCATGGGACAGGCCTCGCACTGAAACTCTCCTGTCATGGAGGCCTGGCTGCTAGCGCCACCACACTTAGGTATGTGGCATCTAGCCCCATGAAGCTTTGGGAAGCATTTCGCGCAGTTAATACAAGACCAAAAGATCGGGGCATCCGGGTGGTGTTGTGTTAAATGCCTATCCAGATCCGACAGATTTAGGAAGAAAAGGTTAATTTCCCTTTTCTCACATACTGGACAGGTAACCCGATTGCCCACGAGCGGCACAGTGATTAAACTCATAGCCGGGGACGTAGCTTGGTCGTTATCCGTAGTCCCCTCTGAAGCGGATAAATCCGCCACAGCGCCTCCGGGACTGAGAGGCGCTGCGTCCGAGGCACTATTCATGTTAACATCGAATTTTATAATAAATTTTGAAATCGATATAGTGTTCCAATTGTAAGCCAAATCATTGTCCTTGGTCGTTCCGGTCGTCAACTGAGTGAAGGAACGAGTTCCAAGTTTACTTTACTATGGGCTCCATTATTCACGGCTCCAATAGCCTTAAGAGAGTCATAGTTACTCCCGCCGTTTACCCGCGCTTTTTTGAATTTCTTCACGTTGACATTCAGAGCACTGGGCAGAAATCACATTGCGTCAACACCCTTGGGGGCCATCGCAATGCTTTGTTTTAATTAGACAGTCGGATTCCCCTAGTCCGTGCCAGTTCTGAGCTGAGCGTTGAATGGCGGCCGAAGAGAACGACCGCGACGGTAAAACCGCCACGGAAGCCTCGCAGCAAGGAAGATCCGCGGGAGGCCAAGGCACGGGACCGAGCTCGGATCCGGGGTGCGCGACGATATCCCCCCCGAGAGAGAGATACGCCGCGTCCCGTTCAGCTCGCCCAGGCCCGGCACGTCAGCCAAACCCGCTTCCCGACCAAGCCCGACACGCCCCGCTCCTCAGAGCCAATCCTTATTCCGAAGTTACGG
>NW_026109125.1:40000-42500 GCF_024516045.1 Bombus affinis
GAAGGTGGTATTTTTTTTATCTCTATATGCGAAAATCGCCTCAAAGAGAAAAAAAAATAAAAATTCGAATAGAACGAGAACACTCTTTCCTTCCAGAGAAGCGTTTTAAGCATCGCGCCAAAGTGCCCTTTTCTTCGTACGTCGTATCATGTTCGAGCTAAGACTCACGCCAGACATCCTAAAACGATCGTCGGTGATTTTTAACGCCCGTCCTCAGTCTCTTACAGCCGTTTCTCTACTCTCGACAAATTCCAGCGGTTCCTTGTTTTCTGCCGGCACAGAGATCGAAACGGCAAAGTTTCTTTGCTCTGTACCGACGACGACGAAAACGCACGGGAACGCACGCAAGTGGAAAAGCGAGCGAGACGTACACTGTGGTGTGTTCGGGGACTGGACGACCGTCGACGTTAGGATGCGCGGTCCAGCGATAGACGCCGAAAAGGCATGGGATGACCAACACTCTCTGTTTTTCGAGTACTTGTAGCGCCGAATTGCCTTAAAAAAAATCACACGCGCGCACGACTATCACGTCGTACGCGCGTGTATACCTCGTCTTTAATTAAATCAAAGTTTCACTCCAGCCTCGCCAAAGGGGATCGTCTTCTTCCTCGTCTACGATCTCTTCTCCTGTACGTGTCCAGAGATTCTCTCTGGCATGACGACGACGACCATCCAACGACTTTGTAACGGACTCTCGTGCGCATCTTCGTCAGGTACGGAAACGTTGCGCAACACCTCGAGCTTGGTAAAACACCCGTAGCCGATCATAGACACGCGCTAGTTCGCACACGATTTCTACGATTTCCGACGAACGTGGCTTTGGGCCAGGGCCGGCGGGCAGAGAGATACGCGAACGACGGGGAAAATTCGTCCCGATACAAGTAACGCGTACTCTCCGATCTCCGCGCAACGCCTGGGGATCATCTCCCTAAGTCATCAGCGCTCGAAGAAATCACGTGTGCGTTCCCGGATCTACGGCTCTCTTTCGGGGATAAATTACAAGCACAGAGTATGTTAAACGCAACGACGACCCATCGATGCGACGGTCCTCGTCGTTGTCAGTCGCTCGCGCAGAGTATATCTCTACGCACGAAGAGACGGAGTGGGCATTAGATCCCTGGGGCTATTCGAGTAAAACGTCTTAAGAAAAGACGGTTGTACGGCAAAATTCCGCACCGTTACCAAGTTTACTTTTATCTGAGGCTGTTCTCCTTCTCTCCTCTCTCGACCGAGTTCCCATATTTGCTTTCTCTCAGTCTCGCCAAAATAATATTCATTTAAGACGACGTCGGGGGCGCGGACATCGTGCTCATCGAAAACCTGCAAACGTATGCAAATCTGCTGATATGAAAAAAAAATCGGTCACGAGGACAACACTACGTATATATATATATATATATATATATAATATATTCGATAACCGACACGAAGCGGTGCATAAGCGGGCGGTCGTACGAAAGGACGACTCACGACGCCGCTAGCACTCACGCAGGTCCGTGACGGTTCTCTCCGCTCTTATTCGTATCCTTCTTCGTGCGCTTCCTCCGACTCTGAAACGTTCTACGTATCGTAAGAACGACGGCGGGTTGTCGAAGGCACCAAGGGACAGAGAGAGACAGAGGTAGAGTTTCGTAGTGTCTCCCGTGAACACGATAGTTTATATATCGAGCATGCGTACGAATTGCACGGTCTCGACACGACCGCGACGAACGCCGACGAGCGTCCAACAATCGCTCGTACGTCGCGTACGTTCTCTCGCGTCCGCTCTTGTTCGTATCCTTCTTCGTGCGCTTCCTCCGACTCTGAAACGTTCTACGTATCGTAAGAACGACGGCGGGTTGTCGAAGGCACCAAGGGACAGAGAGAGACAGATAGAGAGGAACGACACGCAACGCAAGCAGTCTTAGGTTTACGTGAGCAACCCTCAGCCAGGCGTGGTCCAGGAATTGTATCCGTGGACCGCAATGTGCGTTCGAAATGTCGATGTTCATGTGTCCTGCAGTTCACACGTTGACGCGCAATTAGCTGCGTTCTTCATCGACCCACGAGCCAAGTGATCCACCGTTCAGGGTAATCTTTTCATATATTTTTTAAAACTCTTGTACTCCATGTACTCTTAATACTCGGTTCGAGCGAAGCCGAGATCCGACACGACCGACCAACGGGAATCGGACGCGCAGAAGTCGCCGGAAGATCGACGACACGAAAACGTTCGAAAATGAAATCCGACGAACGCGCGAAGATACGCGCGTCCGCCGGCCGGGCGAAAAGTACATTATGATATATAACAACCATCGAGATCGAAGCTCCGTTCGTCAGGAAACGACGGGGATATAACACCCGATTCTGAATCCTCTGTGCAGCACACGATCTCGCGAAGAAATACGCACGGTGGCTAGCCCATATATATATATATGTGTGTGTGTGTATATATAATACGATATGCATTCCTCTCGTCCAATTATTCAAGAAAAAGAGCGTGCGCCTCCATCGTTCGGGT
>NW_026109125.1:47500-50000 GCF_024516045.1 Bombus affinis
TGTAACACTTTTAAGCGAGATAACTCGAAAAAACGTGTTCGATACGGAAATTTTTCAAAGTCCCAACGAAAAAATCGAAACTTTGTAGAAGGTCTTGGGGACGACATAAACGCTTAATCCCGACGTAAAACGTCGAGATACGTCGATTTATGCAAAAATATTCCTACCTTGTAACACTTTTAAGCGAGATAACTCGAAAAAACCTTTTCGGTCTTTTCGCACCGGCCGAACTTCTTCAAAGTCCCAACGTCCCGTCGCATAGTTCCGTTTCTAGAAAACGTTCCAGCGACCAAATAAACGCTTAATCCCGACGTAAAACGTCGAGATACGTCGATTTATGCAAAAATATTCCTACCTTGTAACACTTTTAAGCGAGATAACTCGAAAAAACCTTTTCGGTCTTTTCGCACCGGCCGAACTTCTTCAAAGTCCCAACGTCCCGTCGCATAGTTCCGTTTCTAGAAAACGTTCCAGCGACCAAATAAACGCTTAATCCCGACGTAAAACGTCGAGATACGTCCATTTATGCAAATATATTCCTACCTTGTAACACTTTTAAGCGAGATAACTCGAAAAAACCTTTTCGGTCTTTTCGCACCGGCCGAACTTCTTCAAAGTCCCAACGTCCCGTCGCATAGTTCCGTTTCTAGAAAACGTTCCAGCGACCAAATAAACGCTTAATCCCGACGTAAAACGTCGAGATACGTCCATTTATGCAAAAATATTCCTACCTTGTAACACTTTTAAGCGAGATAACTCGAAAAAACCTTTTCGGTCTTTTCGCACCGGCCGAACTTCTTCAAAGTCCCAACGTCCCGTCGCATAGTTCCGTTTCTAGAAAACGTTCCAGCGACCAAATAAACGCTTAATCCCGACGTAAAACGTCGAGATACGTCCATTTATGCAAATATATTCCTACCTTGTAACACTTTTAAGCGAGATAACTCGAAAAAACCTTTTCGGTCTTTTCGCACCGGCCGAACTTCTTCAAAGTCCCAACGTCCCGTCGCATAGTTCCGTTTCTAGAAAACGTTCCACCGACCAAATAAACGCTTAATCCCGACGTAAAACGTCGAGATACGTCCATTTGTGCAAAAATATTCCTACCTTGTAACACTTTTAAGCGAGATAACTCGAAAAAACCTTTTCGGTCTTTTCGCACCGGCCGAACTTCTTCAAAGTCCCAACGTCCCGTCGCATAGTTCCGTTTCTAGAAAACGTTCCACCGACCAAATAAACGCTTAATCCCGACGTAAAACGTCGAGATACGTCCATTTATGCAAAAATATTCCTACCTTGTAACACTTTTAAGCGAGATAACTCGAAAAAACGTGTTCGATACGGAAATTTTTCCATGTCCCAATGTGCAATTCGAAACTTTTTAGAACGTTTCAAGAACAAAATTAACGCTTAATCCCGATGTATTTAATTAGAATATATCGATTTATGCCAGAATATACGTACCTTATAACGCTTATTATGGAATTAATGCGAAAGGAACTTTCGGTACTTTCGGCACTTTTGGAGCAGTGCGAAACAATTCAAAGTGCCAACGTCCCAGTCAGCTAGGTCCGGTGGAAAAAATTTAAAAAAAAAATAAAAAGAAACCGTTACGTTCGGCTAGACGGCGTCGAACAATAACGATTTCTATAAAAATTTCCATACCTCGTAACGCTTTTTGAGGAATTATTTCGAAAGGAACGTTCGGCCTTTTCGTACCTGGACGAGAGAAATTTCAAAGTTCCAACGTCCCAGTCAGCTAGGTCCGGTGGAAAAAAATTTTTTAAAAAAATAAAAAGAAACCGTTACGTTTGGCTAGACGACGTCGAACAATAACGGTTTCTATAAAAATTTCCATACCTCGTAACGCTTTTTGAGAAATTATTTCGAAAGGAACGTTCGGCCTTTTCGTACCGGGACGAGAGAAATTTCAAAGTTCCAACGTCCCAGTCAGCTAGGTCCGGTGGAAAAAAATTTTTTAAAAAAATAAAAAGAAACCGTTACGTTCGGCTAGACGACGTCGAACAATAACGGTTTCTATAAAAATTTGCATACCTCGTAACGCTTTTTGAGGAATTATTTCGAAAGGAACGTTCGGCCTTTTCGTACCGGGGCGAGAGAAATTTCAAAGTTCCAACGTCCCAGTCAGCTAGGTCCGGTGGAAAAAATTTAAAGAAAAAACAAAACGAAACCGCTACGTTCGACTAGATTACGTCGAACTATAACGATTTCAATAAAAATTTCCACACCTCGTAACGCACTTTAAGGAGTTATTTCGAACTTTAAGGAGTTATTGCGATTATTTCAAAGTCCTCGCGGTACCACGTCGGGACGCGATACGCTCTTACGCGTTGCTCGCTCGCTCCGCTCGCTCGAAAAAAAATATGGACCAACCCAAAACCAATCCCTTTCGCGTTCGTTCTTCGATCTCGTTCGAATCTCGGTTCGAACGCGATCGGGAACGGTTTTAGGTTAGGCTAGAATCGTACGAGCGAGCGCA
>NW_026109125.1:55000-65000 GCF_024516045.1 Bombus affinis
TATCGAGTGCTATTGCGAGGACGTACCTCTTCTCGCTCATTTGCTCGATTTTCTCGCGGAGCTTGATGATCGCGTCCACCGTCGATCTTCCGGGGCGAAAGCCATATTGTCTGTCGGAGGAGAGCGCGTGGTCGTGGAAGATAGGTGCCATCCTGGTGGCCATTAGCCTTTCTAGCAGCTTGCCTATCATGGAGAGCAGACAGATTGGCCTGTAGGATTTCGGATTGCTTCTGTCCCGATCCGGTCCCTTGGGGATGGTGATAACATTTGCGACCTTCCACCGTTTGGGGAATATTCCCCAGGCGAGGCAGCCGTTCATGAGCCTTAGGAGCTCCTGGTGTATTCTTCCCCAGGCCCGTTGGATTATTTCGACCTCAATCAGGTCGGGGCCTGGGCACTTCCCCTTCCTCAGCCGTTTCACGGCGTCACTGAGTTCCTCGAAGCTGAATTCAGGGGTGTCTTCTACGTTGGGGGGGTTTGTCGAGTTCCGCCTTATTTCCTTCTGCTCCTCCGTTTCGGTGTCTTCCTCGTCGTCGGGTAGAAGTGCGGACAACATCGCTGCCGCGGTCGTTCGCCAGTTGGAGGTATATCCGAGCGGCGTCTTCAGCGTCGATGTTGTTTCCTCTCCTCTGAGTTTCCTTGCGACTGTTTTGTAAGCGATGCCCCAAGGTTCCCTGTTACCCTCTTTGGTGACGAAGTCCTGCCAGCTCTGGATTTTTGCTCTTGCCAGCATCCTCTTATACTCCTTTCGTGTTGACCTGTACCGCAGCTTCTCCTGCTCCCTCGTAGCGGGGTCCCTGGCCCCCTGATACCTTCTTCTCGCCTGGTAGGTGTTTCTCTTTGCTCTGGTGAGTTCGGGCGTCCACCAGGGTACTGACCTGTAGTACCATTTCTTCTTTGGGATGGCGGTGTCGCAGGCACCTATCAGGGTTGCCTGGAGTTGCCCGGCCATTCTTTCGACGTCCTCTGCCTGCTGGAGGGTTGTTTCTTTGAGTGCCTCCATTTTCTCTGTGAGGGCACTCTGAAATACCTCCCAGTTGGCTTTTCGCGTGTTATAGCGTCTTTCCTGAAGCTGCGGTGTGGTGCTTCTCGTCCCGAAGTCGAGGAGCGTCTCCAGTATCCGGTGGTCACTGGAGGTACCATCTTCGCGTATCCTCCAGCCCTTTACAAGGAGTATTGCCTCTGGGCTCGCCATCGTCACGTCTATGTTTGATCGCCCTCGAGTTGTTTCAAACGTGTGGGGTTGTCCTGGTTGATTCAGGACATGGAGACCGTACTGCGCTATGACTGCCTCTAGGGCCTCGCCTCTGTCGTCGGTGCTCCTGCTGCACCACAGCGGTGATTTTGCGTTCGCATCCAGGCCGATGATGATCCTCTTGCCTCTGAGACACCGTAGTACCTTCTCCAACTGTTGCACGCCGACCTCGATGTTTCCTGTCGGCGGAAAGTACAGGCTTGCCGCGTACACCTCTGTTTCCCCGTCGCTTATCTGCACGCAGGAACAGTGTGTTGTGCAGAGTTCGGCGACCTCGAGGGGCGTTAGGGTCTCTGATTTTATCCCTACGGCCGCCATTGGCGGGTTGTGCTTCGACCCTCTGCAGGCGATCGCGACTCCTGTGCCGAATCCGGGTATTTTCCCATCGACGCTGTATGGTTCTTGCATTAATATTATGTCATCCCCATCGGCGTCCATTTGCGTCCGGATCTCATAAGGAGTTGTTTTGGATCGCTGCATGTTGTGCTGCAGGATCCTTATTTCCCTTTTCCTCCCAAGTCCTCTTCTGTCCCTGCGTTGCTCTTTATACATATTGCGTCCTTGCTATTATTGCTTCCAAGGCTTTCGTATACATTGGGCATTTCGCGTTGGAAGCTGCGTGGTCGCCCTTCCTCCCTGCTCTCTTGCAGTTTACGCAGGTGGCGTGCCCATCCTTATCTTTGCACTCTTTAGTGCTGTGCCCACTTTCTGCACAGTGCGCGCAGATTTCGTAGTTAACGCGGCAATATTTTGCCACGTGTCCGTATCCTTGACACTTGTAGCAGCGACTAATTGCTATGTAATCTTTAACTTTGCAGGCATTCCATGAGAGGAAGATCTTACCTTTCAATAGTTTCTCCCTTACCTGGGGGGGCACTTCGATGACCCAGTTCGTCTCCTCTTGATCCTTTCTGCCGGTCCTGAAGCAGAACTTGATGGCTGCAACGTCGTCCTCATTTAGTCTTTCTTGGTTCTGCTTCCTCATGCAGGCCAGGATCTCCTTCTCTGGAATGTCCCTCGGGACGTCGTAGATGATCATCCTGGGGGGTCTCCGCTGCGGCGTGCTAGCTTTTAGTCCAGCCTCCTTTAGTTTCGAGTTCTCGGTGAACTCTTTTAGGCTCTCCGGCTTCGTCGTCTCAACGGCTAGGCCGTTTCCCTTTATTTTCCGGACGGCCGTAACTTGGATTCCTCTCTTGCGGGGATTCACTAGGGTGAACACCGCGTCAAGTGCTTCTTCGCTCGTTTGAATCTCGCCGCCTTCTCTTTCCGGTCGAATTATGACCACATTTTTGGGCGGCTTGACCGCCGTCTGCTCGACCTTGTTGCTCGTTATCTTTACTTTTTCGGCATATGTCGGCTCCCTCTGTTCCTGCTGCGTCGTTCTCAAGACGGCTGTTTCTAGCCGCCTGGTTGCTTTGTTGACGGCGTTCATTATCGCCGTTTCCTTATTCTTCTCATCTCCGGCACTCTGCTCTAGCCTGCCTGTCAGGTAGCTATTATGGAGCAGTAGCTCGTCAACAATGCCCCTCATTTCTTTGAAGTGCCGTAGGATTACTGCGGCGTGTTCCTTGTTTATTTTCCTGGCCGAGTCTAAGCAGAACGCCGTGACCTTCCTCTCTATGTCACTGGCCTGTGCCTTTATATCGGGCACTTGCCGCTTATCCTCCCCGGCCAATCTCTCCTCATCTCTGGGGGGGTTGTTTCTCCCCAGGCTTGCTCTCATCGTCTTCTCTGGTATCCTCGGGCTTGGAGTGGCCTCGTTCTTTTCCATCTGTTTCCTCAGGGGTTGGAGGACCACTCTGGCCTCTGCGCCTGGCGACGAGTGCCCTAGCGTCGGCATCACCGGCTCCTTGCCGCTTCTTGCGGCTGCCGCTGCGGCTGTTCGCTTCCCGGTGGCTATGTCCAGCGGCGTATTGAATCCCCCTCGCGGACTTTCAGTTGGCGCTTTGTTCCCGCGAGCACTCCCGCGCTGAGTCCGGCGGCGTGCTCTTCACAGTTCAAAACCCCTGGGTTTGAATTTGAATTTGAATTTGCCGCCTAGCAGCGTGCTCTTGGTTCCCAAGATGCCCGGGCGGCGGCGCTTCGGTCGCTCGACCCAAGATGGCTGCCGCGCGTCCGCTAACCTATCCTCCCGCACGTGGCACTTTGTTTTGCTTTTCTCGCGCTTATTGCGGCAATTTCCACTAAACTTTCGGTGTGCACTATGTTTTTAGCACTCGCACTATCTATTATTTTAGTTTTCGTGCCCGAGATCTTCGATTTTCGCGTTTTTGTCCGCCACGTGGCCTAACCTCACTTCGCGCACGCGGCACTTTCTTTTGTTTTTCCGCGCTTATTGCGGCAATTTTCACTAAACTTTCGGTGTGCACTATGTTTTTTAGCACTCGCACTACCTATTATTTTAGTTTCGTGCCCGAGATCTTCGATTTACGCGTTTTTGTCCGCCACGTGGCCTAACCTCGCTTCGCACACGCGGCACTTTCTTTGCTTTTTCCGCGCTTATTGCGGAAATCTCCACTAATATTTTTGCATGCACTTTATTTTAAGCACTAACTCTGCCTATTGAATTATTTTTCGCTCCCGAGATCTTTGATTTTTCGGTTTTTCCTATCCGTCGCGTCAGCTAACCTCACTTTTCGCACGTGGCGATTTACATTAGCTTTTTTCGCTCTGAATTCGGCGATCTCCACGATTCTTTTTAACTACACGTTTTCCTCGGCACTCCCACTTTGCTTTAAATTAATTTTTACGCCCGAACTTTTTAATTTGCCCGGTTTTTTCGTTTATAGACTGCGGAGCGACGTGCACGCGTCCGTCCCACTTGCCGCCATCTTGGAAACTAGTAGATAGGGACAAGTAGTATTGAGCGATTAGGGGCTCGACCGTTGGGCCGGCCACGCCATTCCCGGAGTATAGCACTCATACTGGCTTCGCTAGATGTTATTTATATCCTACTTTCTGACGTCCAATGCCCGGGGAACGGCGCGCATAGGTGGTCGGCGCGCGACTTGGAAAAACCCTGCCCTCTCCTTTCGGGTCAGTGGGCAAGTTGAACCTACCCTTTCGGGCGGCAGCTCGCTTAGCCGGCGCCGCGCGATGCGCGCATCGCGCAGCACCGTTACCAGCGGGGGCCACGGGGAGGCGGAGCTGCCAGCATATAGCTCGGTCCCAGCAGGTTGGCTTTGCAGCCGATTGTCCCTGCACCGTCACGGCACTCATTTGCGTGAGCGTCGCCTGCACTGACGGTCGCAGGTCTTATCTCCGGCTCGTGTTGGTTTTCTTGTCCTCTTATCCTTAGTTCTCTTCCTGTTCCCAGTGTTTTGTGTATTGTCCTGTCATGGGTCCTGTGTTTTCGTGCGTGTATCCCTTCTTCGCTGTTTTATCTTCTTCTTCTTCGTCTCCTTCCTGCTCCTCTACTATTGGGTGTCGCCGTCTTCTTCTTCGGAGAGTCCCTCTTCGTTGGTTTCTTCCTCTTGTTCCCGTCGTTGTACGGGCACGCACTGGGCCAGTCTTGGACTATGCCTTAGAGGCCGGCCTGCCTGCCCCTCCAGTTGCGTCGATCCTCTTCCTGGCAGTCGCCCTGGCTGCGTTGCGCCTCCCATTTCTCGTAGGGCGTTCCTTCTCTTCTCCTCCTTCGCTTGGAGTACTTTCCTTGCAAACTGACAGAAGTGGGGGTATACGTCTTTTGTTACGTACTCCCGCTTTTCTTCCGGCCAGCGCAGATCGAGTTCTCCCAGTGCATTTCGGAATTCCTGCCTTTCTTCATCGAAGATTGGACAGTCTTCTAAGATGTGATGGGCGGTTTCTATTTCGCCGCATTCACATGTGTCCAATTCGCTGAGGTTGAATGACTTGAGCTTACCGTTGAAATCCCCGTGGCCGCTAATGAACTGTGTCGTGTAGTGGTCGGGTCTCACCCAGCGGTTCTCCAGTCTGTCCTTGATGCTAGCAAAGTAGTCGAAGGTCGTCCTGCCCTTTGGCGTTGTTTGCCAGCGCTCTTGCCACTTATCTAACGCCTCGCCGACAATGGATTTCTCGTCGGGCGCTTCGTCGCGCCTCCTCTTCTTATTGTGGAGTCTTGCCCTGATTTCGACTAGGAGGTCAATAGGAATGACTCCGGCGATAACCTGCAGTGCCTCGGTTGACGTGGTTCTATAGGCCTTGGTCACTCGGAGGAGTGCCATCCTCTGTGACCTTATCAGCTTGCTCCTCGCTTTCCCTTTCAGTAGGTCGCTCCAGCCGGCTGCGGCGTATGTGGTTATCGGCTCGTACAGCCCTCTGTACAGAGTACGCATGGCCGCGTGTCCGAGTCCCCATTTCGCCTTGGCCACCCTCGCGAGGCTGTTGAAGAGTTTCTGACACTTACCTGTTATTGCCTCCACGTGCTTGTTGACTTTTAGCCCTCCTTCGAGGTGCACTCCGAGGTATTTGATTGCCTGCTCCATCCTTATATTCCTGCCGCTAATCTTAATAATCGGTGGCCTCTCCGCGTCCAGCTTACCTTTGACGAGCAGCATCTCCGTTTTCTGTGCCGATAACGTTAGCTTCTTCCTGGCGCACCAGGTAGAGACTCGGGTAACTACCTCCTGTCCCTTTTCCTGGAGCTCGTTCCTCGTGTTGCCGGCAATTAGAATCACGATGTCGTCCGCGTACGCGATGGGTTCGCACCCTGTCGCGTTTCCCGCTAGCTCAGCCAGCAGGTCATCAAATACGAGATTCCAGAAACTTGGTCCCAGTACCGATCCCTGCGGGCATCCTTTCGTGACGGGCTTGCTCACTGCTTCGTTTTTCCCAGCAATCTGTACGGTTCTTTCGGAGAAGTAGCTCCTTGTTAACCGGTACAGGTTGTCGGGGCATTCTCTTCTTTTGAGCTCGTGCAGCACGTTCGGCCACCAGACGTTGTCGAAGGCTCCTGATATATCGAGTGCTATTGCGAGGACGTACCTCTTCTCGCTCATTTGCTCGATTTTCTCGCGGAGCTTGATGATCGCGTCCACCGTCGATCTTCCGGGGCGAAAGCCATATTGTCTGTCGGAGGAGAGCGCGTGGTCGTGGAAGATAGGTGCCATCCTGGTGGCCATTAGCCTTTCTAGCAGCTTGCCTATCATGGAGAGCAGACAGATTGGCCTGTAGGATTTCGGATTGCTTCTGTCCCGATCCGGTCCCTTGGGGATGGTGATAACATTTGCGACCTTCCACCGTTTGGGGAATATTCCCCAGGCGAGGCAGCCGTTCATGAGCCTTAGGAGCTCCTGGTGTATTCTTCCCCAGGCCCGTTGGATTATTTCGACCTCAATCAGGTCGGGGCCTGGGCACTTCCCCTTCCTCAGCCGTTTCACGGCGTCACTGAGTTCCTCGAAGCTGAATTCAGGGGTGTCTTCTACGTTGGGGGGGTTTGTCGAGTTCCGCCTTATTTCCTTCTGCTCCTCCGTTTCGGTGTCTTCCTCGTCGTCGGGTAGAAGTGCGGACAACATCGCTGCCGCGGTCGTTCGCCAGTTGGAGGTATATCCGAGCGGCGTCTTCAGCGTCGATGTTGTTTCCTCTCCTCTGAGTTTCCTTGCGACTGTTTTGTAAGCGATGCCCCAAGGTTCCCTGTTACCCTCTTTGGTGACGAAGTCCTGCCAGCTCTGGATTTTTGCTCTTGCCAGCATCCTCTTATACTCCTTTCGTGTTGACCTGTACCGCAGCTTCTCCTGCTCCCTCGTAGCGGGGTCCCTGGCCCCCTGATACCTTCTTCTCGCCTGGTAGGTGTTTCTCTTTGCTCTGGTGAGTTCGGGCGTCCACCAGGGTACTGACCTGTAGTACCATTTCTTCTTTGGGATGGCGGTGTCGCAGGCACCTATCAGGGTTGCCTGCAGTTGCCCGGCCATTCTTTCGACGTCCTCTGCCTGCTGGAGGGTTGTTTCTTTGAGTGCCTCCATTTTCTCTGTGAGGGCCCTCTGAAATACCTCCCAGTTGGCTTTTCGCGTGTTATAGCGTCTTTCCTGAAGCTGCGGTGTGGTGCTTCTCGTCCCGAAGTCGAGGAGCGTCTCCAGTATCCGGTGGTCACTGGAGGTACCATCTTCGCGTATCCTCCAGCCCTTTACAAGGAGTATTGCCTCTGGGCTCGCCATCGTCACGTCTATGTTTGATCGCCCTCGAGTTGTTTCAAACGTGTGGGGTTGTCCTGGTTGATTCAGGACATGGAGACCGTACTGCGCTATGACTGCCTCTAGGGCCTCGCCTCTGTCGTCGGTGCTCCTGCTGCACCACAGCGGTGATTTTGCGTTCGCATCCAGGCCGATGATGATCCTCTTGCCTCTGAGACACCGTAGTACCTTCTCCAACTGTTGCACGCCGACCTCGATGTTTCCTGTCGGCGGAAAGTACAGGCTTGCCGCGTACACCTCTGTTTCCCCGTCGCTTATCTGCACGCAGGAACAGTGTGTTGTGCAGAGTTCGGCGACCTCGAGGGGCGTTAGGGTCTCTGATTTTATCCCTACGGCCGCCATTGGCGGGTTGTGCTTCGACCCTCTGCAGGCGATCGCGACTCCTGTGCCGAATCCGGGTATTTTCCCATCGACGCTGTATGGTTCTTGCATTAATATTATGTCATCCCCATCGGCGTCCATTTGCGTCCGGATCTCATAAGGAGTTGTTTTGGATCGCTGCATGTTGTGCTGCAGGATCCTTATTTCCCTTTTCCTCCCAAGTCCTCTTCTGTCCCTGCGTTGCTCTTTATACATATTGCGTCCTTGCTATTATTGCTTCCAAGGCTTTCGTATACATTGGGCATTTCGCGTTGGAAGCTGCGTGGTCGCCCTTCCTCCCTGCTCTCTTGCAGTTTACGCAGGTGGCGTGCCCATCCTTATCTTTGCACTCTTTAGTGCTGTGCCCACTTTCTGCACAGTGCGCGCAGATTTCGTAGTTAACGCGGCAATATTTTGCCACGTGTCCGTATCCTTGACACTTGTAGCAGCGACTAATTGCTATGTAATCTTTAACTTTGCAGGCATTCCATGAGAGGAAGATCTTACCTTTCAATAGTTTCTCCCTTACCTGGGGGGGCACTTCGATGACCCAGTTCGTCTCCTCTTGATCCTTTCTGCCGGTCCTGAAGCAGAACTTGATGGCTGCAACGTCGTCCTCATTTAGTCTTTCTTGGTTCTGCTTCCTCATGCAGGCCAGGATCTCCTTCTCTGGAATGTCCCTCGGGACGTCGTAGATGATCATCCTGGGGGGTCTCCGCTGCGGCGTGCTAGCTTTTAGTCCAGCCTCCTTTAGTTTCGAGTTCTCGGTGAACTCTTTTAGGCTCTCCGGCTTCGTCGTCTCAACGGCTAGGCCGTTTCCCTTTATTTTCCGGACGGCCGTAACTTGGATTCCTCTCTTGCGGGGATTCACTAGGGTGAACACCGCGTCAAGTGCTTCTTCGCTCGTTTGAATCTCGCCACCTTCTCTTTCCGGTCGAATTATGACCACATTTTTGGGCGGCTTGACCGCCGTCTGCTCGACCTTGTTGCTCGTTATCTTTACTTTTTCGGCATATGTCGGCTCCCTCTGTTCCTGCTGCGTCGTTCTCAAGACGGCTGTTTCTAGCCGCCTGGTTGCTTTGTTGACGGCGTTCATTATCGCCGTTTCCTTATTCTTCTCATCTCCGGCACTCCGCTCTAGCCTGCCTGTCAGGTAGCTATTATGGAGCAGTAGCTCGTCAACAATGCCCCTCATTTCTTTGAAGTGCCGTAGGATTACTGCGGCGTGTTCCTTGTTTATTTTCCTGGCCGAGTCTAAGCAGAACGCCGTGACCTTCCTCTCTATGTCACTGGCCTGTGCCTTTATATCGGGCACTTGCCGCTTATCCTCCCCGGCCAATCTCTCCTCATCTCTGGGGGGGTTGTTTCTCCCCAGGCTTGCTCTCATCGTCTTCTCTGGTATCCTCGGGCTTGGAGTGGCCTCGTTCTTTTCCATCTGTTTCCTCAGGGGTTGGAGGACCACTCTGGCCTCTGCGCCTGGCGACGAGTGCCCTAGCGTCGGCATCACCGGCTCCTTGCCGCTTCTTGCGGCTGCCGCTGCGGCTGTTCGCTTCCCGGTGGCTATGTCCAGCGGCGTATTGAATCCCCCTCGCGGACTTTCAGTTGGCGCTTTGTTCCCGCGAGCACTCCCGCGCTGAGTCCGGCGGCGTGCTCTTCACAGTTCAAAACCCCTGGGTTTGAATTTGAATTTGAATTTGCCGCCTAGCAGCGTGCTCTTGGTTCCCAAGATGCCCGGGCGGCGGCGCTTCGGTCGCTCGACCCAAGATGGCTGCCGCGCGTCCGCTAACCTATCCTCCCGCACGTGGCACTTTGTTTTGCTTTTCTCGCGCTTATTGCGGCAATTTCCACTAAACTTTCGGTGTGCACTATGTTTTTAGCACTCGCACTATCTATTATTTTAGTTTTCGTGCCCGAGATCTTCGATTTTCGCGTTTTTGTCCGCCACGTGGCCTAACCTCACTTCGCGCACGCGGCACTTTCTTTTGTTTTTCCGCGCTTATTGCGGCAATTTTCACTAAACTTTCGGTGTGCACTATGTTTTTTAGCACTCGCACTACCTATTATTTTAGTTTCGTGCCCGAGATCTTCGATTTACGCGTTTTTGTCCGCCACGTGGCCTAACCTCGCTTCGCACACGCGGCACTTTCTTTGCTTTTTCCGCGCTTATTGCGGAAATCTCCACTAATATTTTTGCATGCACTTTATTTTAAGCACTAACTCTGCCTATTGAATTATT
>NW_026109125.1:70000-82500 GCF_024516045.1 Bombus affinis
GTCCAACAATCGCTCGTACGTCGCGTACGTTCTCTCGCGTCCGCTCTTGTTCGTATCCTTCTTCGTGCGCTTCCTCCGACTCTGAAACGTTCTACGTATCGTAAGAACGACGGCGGGTTGTCGAAGGCACCAAGGGACAGAGAGAGACAGATAGAGAGGAACGACACGCAACGCAAGCAGTCTTAGGTTTACGTGAGCAACCCTCAGCCAGGCGTGGTCCAGGAATTGTATCCGTGGACCGCAATGTGCGTTCGAAATGTCGATGTTCATGTGTCCTGCAGTTCACACGTTGACGCGCAATTAGCTGCGTTCTTCATCGACCCACGAGCCAAGTGATCCACCGTTCAGGGTAATCTTTTCATATATTTTTTAAAACTCTTGTACTCCATGTACTCTTAATACTCGGTTCGAGCGAAGCCGAGATCCGACACGACCGACCAACGGGAATCGGACGCGCAGAAGTCGCCGGAAGATCGACGACACGAAAACGTTCGAAAATGAAATCCGACGAACGCGCGAAGATACGCGCGTCCGCCGGCCGGGCGAAAAGTACATTATGATATATAACAACCATCGAGATCGAAGCTCCGTTCGTCAGGAAACGACGGGGATATAACACCCGATTCTGAATCCTCTGTGCAGCACACGATCTCGCGAAGAAATACGCACGGTGGCTAGCCCATATATATATATATGTGTGTGTGTGTATATATAATACGATATGCATTCCTCTCGTCCAATTATTCAAGAAAAAGAGCGTGCGCCTCCATCGTTCGGGTGATGTAAAGATTCGATGGGACTCGCGCGACCCTCGGCCTCGAGCGGTCTTTCCTCCCAATATCCAGAAGCCGAGCTTTGAAAAAACTCTAGCGACGGCACGGGTGTCCGACTCACGACATCGAGGCTTCGAAGTCGGCGATCTCCTCCGAACGGATGGCGATCGCGACGACTCAAAGCGTGAAAAATCGACGAAAGAGAACACATCTCCGTTCAGGTGATTGTTTTTTTTAAAAAATAAAAAAATTCGATGGGACTCGCATCCATCTACCTCGCGCGGTCTTTCTTCCCAATATCCAGAAGCCGAGCTTTGAAAAAACTTCAGCGACGGCACGGGTGTCCGACTCACGACAACGAGGATAGACAGCCTGCGGTCCCCTCTGAACGGGTTATATGCGACGAACTAGACGAAACTTTAGTCGTTCAGGTGGTATAAAAAAAAAAAATTCGATGGGACGCACGCGCAGCCGTCGTCCTCGAGCGGTCTTTCTTCCCAATATCCAGAAGCCGAGCTTTGAAAAAACTCTAGCGACGGCACGGGTGTCCGACTCACGACATCGAGGGTAGACAGCCTGCGGTCCCCTCTGAACCAACTTCGGCTAGACTAGTTACGAATCGTTGCTACGCATCGTCATCATAGTCATCGTCATCATCATCATTATCATAGCGGGCCAACATCCACGCAATGCGTTTTCGTTCTAGGTTACCCGATCCACGAGTATGTTACAAGTGGTTTCGTTATTTCGAACAAAACGACATACGAAGAACACACGCCCTATGGGTAGGAAGCACGTTTCGAGAACGACCGAGAGCGGTGAAAGAGACGAAAGGTCGACGCGCATAAGGTATCCATGGATCTTCGAAGAGAACCTTCGAAGATATGTCGGTATCCTTTCTACATGCGCGACTCGCTACTCGTACTTTCGCTCTCGTCGACTCGTTTTAGTCGCTTCGTTCGATCCCAAAGAGGAGTCTTCGATGTCCCGTTGCTAGGAGGAGAGCAAACGCAACACAGACCACGAAACATAGAAGAGAATAGGCGAGCATGATCTCTCCGACACGAGGCACTTTAGAGATTTTGTTATTCGTTTGTACGGTCTCCACGACGCAAAAAAAAAAATACGAGATCGTGGCGGCGGGTCTTTCTGTATACGGCCTCACGCAAGCGCCTCGATCTCATTTCTCTTTACGGGTGGTTTCCATTCGTAATTTTTCGTTCGATATTCGTGTCAAAGTTTAATTTTCGAAAGCTCAAGTTCCCATTTATAGTTTTATTATAAAATCATAATATTCGCAGACGGCGGGTCTTTCTGTGTACGACCTCACGCAGGCGCCTCGAATTCGTTTATGTATGTATATATATATATATATATATATATATATGTATCTCTTCATCCCGATGATCGAGAGAGAGTGCCACCTTCTCTTCATATAGTTTCGTAGCTGGAGGGTCGTCTCCTCCTTATGTCTTTTCATCATTTTGCCAACGGAGTAAGCCACGCTCCGGGCGAATTTAACTGTTCTTTGTTAAAGTATATAGCTTGTTGATACGTCGTATATACTTTGGTTCGTCGATATAGGAGGAGTACGGCTCCTTACCGACTTATACAGTTTCGTATTTTTCAAGTGTTCAAGTCAAATTCTTTAAGTTTTTGTGTTATATCGTTAATGATCCTTCCGCAGGTTCACCTACGGAAACCTTGTTACGACTTTTACTTCCTCTAAATGATCAAGTTTGGTCATCTTCCCGGTAACATCGGCAATGCTTATCACATTGGCCGCGCACCAGTCCGAAGACCTCACTAAATCATTCAATCGGTAGTAGCGACGGGCGGTGTGTACAAAGGGCAGGGACGTAATCAACGCGAGCTTATGACTCGCGCTTACTGGGAATTCCTCGTTCATGGGGAATAATTGCAAGCCCCAATCCCTAGCACGAAGGAGGTTCAGCGGGTTACCCGGGCCTTTCGGCCAGGGAAAACACGCTGATTCCTTCAGTGTAGCGCGCGTGCGGCCCAGAACATCTAAGGGCATCACAGACCTGTTATTGCTCAATCTCGTGCGGCTAGAAGCCGCCTGTTCCTCTAAGAAGATTTGTTTGTACGTTGGTAGTAAAAACCCACCGACCGAAGCCGGGGGCCTTCGAGATACCATAAGTTACGTCTATTTAGCAGGCTAGAGTCTCGTTCGTTATCGGAATTAACCAGACAAATCGCTCCACCAACTAAGAACGGCCATGCACCACCACCCACCGAATCAAGAAAGAGCTATCAATCTGTCAATCCTTCCGGTGTCCGGGCCTGGTGAGGTTTCCCGTGTTGAGTCAAATTAAGCCGCAGGCTCCACTCCTGGTGGTGCCCTTCCGTCAATTCCTTTAAGTTTCAGCTTTGCAACCATACTTCCCCCGGAACCCAAAAGCTTTGGTTTCCCGGAAGCTGCCCGCCGAGTCATCGGAGGAACTTCGGCGGATCGCTGGCTGGCATCGTTTATGGTTAGAACTAGGGCGGTATCTGATCGCCTTCGAACCTCTAACTTTCGTTCTTGATTAATGAAAACATTTTTGGCAAATGCTTTCGCTTCTGTCCGTCTTGCGACGATCCAAGAATTTCACCTCTAACGTCGCAATACGAATGCCCCCATCTGTCCCTATTAATCATTACCTCGGGGCTCCGAAAACCAACAAAATAGAACCGAGGTCCTATTCCATTATTCCATGCACACAGTATTCAGGCGAAGGTAGCCTGCTTTAAGCACTCTAATTTGTTCAAAGTAAACGTATCGGCCCACCTCGACACTCAGTGAAGAGCACCGCGATGGGATATTAGTTGGACCGCCCGCGAGGAGCTAAGCCCACCGATAGGACGTACCACATAATGCCAGTTAAACACCGCGAGCGGTGAACCGACACTGTGACACACAGATTCAACTACGAGCTTTTTAACCGCAACAACTTTAATATACGCTATTGGAGCTGGAATTACCGCGGCTGCTGGCACCAGACTTGCCCTCCAATTGGTCCTCGTTAAAGGATTTAAAGTGTACTCATTCCGATTACGGGGCCTCGGATGAGTCCCGTATCGTTATTTTTCGTCACTACCTCCCCGTGCCGGGAGTGGGTAATTTGCGCGCCTGCTGCCTTCCTTGGATGTGGTAGCTGTTTCTCAGGCTCCCTCTCCGGAATCGAACCCTGATTCCCCGTTACCCGTTACAACCATGGTAGGCGCAGAACCTACCATCGACAGTTGATAAGGCAGACATTTGAAAGATGCGTCGCCGGTGCTAGATGACCATGCGATCAGCACAAAGTTATTCAGAGTCACCAAAACAAACGATGGACGGACAGACGAGCCATCCGCCACCGATTGGTTTTGATCTAATAAAAGCATTCCTACCATCTCTGGTCGGAATCTGTTTGCATGTATTAGCTCTAGAATTACCACAGTTATCCAAGTAAATGTAGGTATGATCTAAGAAACCATAACTGATTTAATGAGCCATTCGCGGTTTCACCTTAATGCGGCATGTACTGAGACATGCATGGCTTAATCTTTGAGACAAGCATATGACTACTGGCAGGATCAACCAGGGATCTTATAATATATTCCCAAAAACCAGCATTTTCGTTTAAAAGTTCTCTCTGTGTCGTAGGTGGGACGTAAGCACCGTACGACGAGACTTTTCATTTTATATATATATGTAATATGACTTAGAGAGCAACGTTCCATGGTTCAGTAACAACGTCACTCAGCCACTTTAATTCTCCTCCTCTCTCACCATCATATATCGATACAAAGATTCATACTTCACAGAATTATTTCTGTTTGTAACTTTTCTCCTCCAACTTCTCTCGTAGAATATAACTTAGCGGTAAAGCACGTATACGCATGCTGGACATACCGTAAGAATATTCTTTTATAAGCTTCAACACCTCTGTAGAGACGCGTTACCAGAAGATAACGCACTCTACAGAACGCCAAAAGGACCATCGTGCAGCTACAAATAGCTTACAACCGATGGTCTCTGCAAGAATGGCTACTCCGTAAGTACAAGCACACACGCATCCAACTTTTGTCAAATACGTGCACACAGGTCACCAGCTTCCCGACTAAGGGGAAGCTTGCCACGTTAACGGTCATTACGTCCTAGACTTCGACCCGCGGCGCAGCAGTGTAGAGAAAAAACCAGTACGAGAACGGAGGAACAGTCGAGAAATAGCGTAAAATACACTAAGACTCGAGGAGCGGTGACTGAATTCTCAACCGAGGCCGTAGAATAGCCACGCGCCCAGCGCTGTTCCGACCGAACCGTCCGGCTCGACGCTTCTCTTATAGATACCAAGGGGCCGGCCGGAAGGCCGGCGCCGGTCGGGCTAGCGGCCGCGCGCTTATGGTGCAAAACCTCCGTAGCAACGTACCGTTCGGAAGGGACGCTGGAACTTAGTCGCTCGCACGTTCAATAACTACTATATAAAGGCGATATCCAACCATCGAAATATTTTACCACAAGCATTATTAACATATTATAAATGCATTTTTACCAAAAAATTAATTTTTTTTTTCACCGAAAAATTGCATCAGTAAACATACAGTTTTATCGACTATGGACGAAAAATAACTTTATAATCGATTAAAACACGTTAAAATAACACGAAATATGTAAAAAGATATATACCTTGTAACATTAATTAACGAAAAAATTGCAAAAATATCCCAGTCGTATCAGTCCGACGGAAGCTAATTTTTCAAAAAATTCGACAAAAATGTTTAATCCGATTGTATTTAATAGAGATATAACGATCCCTGTCAAAAAAATTATACCTTATAACGCTTTTTAACGAAATAACTCGAAATAACCATTTCGGACTTTTCGCACCGGCCGAACTTCTTCAAAGTCCCAACGTCCCGTCGCATAGTTCCGTTTCTAGAAAACGTTCCAGCGACCAAATAAACGCTTAATCCCGACGTAAAACGTCGAGATACGTCCATTTGTGCAAAAATATTCCTACCTTGTAACACTTTTAAGCGAGATAACTCGAAAAAACGTGTTCGATACGGAAATTTTTCAAAGTCCCAACGAAAAAATCGAAACTTTGTAGAAGGTCTTGGGGACGACATAAACGCTTAATCCCGACGTAAAACGTCGAGATACGTCGATTTATGCAAAAATATTCCTACCTTGTAACACTTTTAAGCGAGATAACTCGAAAAAACCTTTTCGGTCTTTTCGCACCGGCCGAACTTCTTCAAAGTCCCAACGTCCCGTCGCATAGTTCCGTTTCTAGAAAACGTTCCAGCGACCAAATAAACGCTTAATCCCGACGTAAAACGTCGAGATACGTCCATTTATGCAAAAATATTCCTACCTTGTAACACTTTTAAGCGAGATAACTCGAAAAAACCTTTTCGGTCCTTTCGCACCGGCCGAACTTCTTCAAAGTCCCAACGTCCCGTCGCATAGTTCCGTTTCTAGAAAACGTTCCAGCGACCAAATAAACGCTTAATCCCGACGTAAAACGTCGAGATACGTCCATTTATGCAAATATATTCCTACCTTGTAACACTTTTAAGCGAGATAACTCGAAAAAACCTTTTCGGTCTTTTCGCACCGGCCGAACTTCTTCAAAGTCCCAACGTCCCGTCGCATAGTTCCGTTTCTAGAAAACGTTCCAGCGACCAAATAAACGCTTAATCCCGACGTAAAACGTCGAGATACGTCGATTTATGCAAAAATATTCCTACCTTGTAACACTTTTAAGCGAGATAACTCGAAAAAACCTTTTCGGTCTTTTCGCACCGGCCGAACTTCTTCAAAGTCCCAACGTCCCGTCGCATAGTTCCGTTTCTAGAAAACGTTCCACCGACCAAATAAACGCTTAATCCCGACGTAAAACGTCGAGATACGTCCATTTATGCAAAAATATTCCTACCTTGTAACACTTTTAAGCGAGATAACTCGAAAAAACCTTTTCGGTCTTTTCGCACCGGCCGAACTTCTTCAAAGTCCCAACGTCCCGTCGCATAGTTCCGTTTCTAGAAAACGTTCCAGCGACCAAATAAACGCTTAATCCCGACGTAAAACGTCGAGATACGTCCATTTATGCAAATATATTCCTACCTTGTAACACTTTTAAGCGAGATAACTCGAAAAAACCTTTTCGGTCTTTTCGCACCGGCCGAACTTCTTCAAAGTCCCAACGTCCCGTCGCATAGTTCCGTTTCTAGAAAACGTTCCAGCGACCAAATAAACGCTTAATCCCGACGTAAAACGTCGAGATACGTCCATTTATGCAAAAATATTCCTACCTTGTAACACTTTTAAGCGAGATAACTCGAAAAAACCTTTTCGGTCTTTTCGCACCGGCCGAACTTCTTCAAAGTCCCAACGTCCCGTCGCATAGTTCCGTTTCTAGAAAACGTTCCAGCGACCAAATAAACGCTTAATCCCGACGTAAAACGTCGAGATACGTCCATTTATGCAAATATATTCCTACCTTGTAACACTTTTAAGCGAGATAACTCGAAAAAACCTTTTCGGTCTTTTCGCACCGGCCGAACTTCTTCAAAGTCCCAACGTCCCGTCGCATAGTTCCGTTTCTAGAAAACGTTCCACCGACCAAAAACGCTTAATCCCGACGTAAAACCGTCGAGATACGTCCATTTATGCAAATATATTCCTACCTTGTAACACTTTTAAGCGAGATAACTCGAAAAAACCTTTTCGGTCTTTTCGCACCGGCCGAACTTCTTCAAAGTCCCAACGTCCCGTCGCATAGTTCCGTTTCTAGAAAACGTTCCAGCGACCAAATAAACGCTTAATCCCGACGTAAAACGTCGAGATACGTCCCATTTATGCAAATATATTCTACCTTGTAACACTTTTAAGCGAGATAACTCGAAAAAACCTTTTCGGTCTTTTCGCATCGGCCGAACTTCTTCAAAGTCCCAACGTCCCGTCGCATAGTTCCGTTTCTAGAAAAACGTTCCAGCGACCAAATAAACGCTTAATCCCGACGTAAAACGTCGAGATACGTCCATTTATGCAAATATATTCCTACCTTGTAACACTTTTAAGCGAGATAACTCGAAAAAACCTTTTCGGTCTTTTCGCACCGGCCGAACTTCTTCAAAGTCCCAACGTCCCGTCGCATAGTTCCGTTTCTAGAAAACGTTCCAGCGACCAAATAAACGCTTAATCCCGACGTAAAACGTCGAGATACGTCCATTTATGCAAAAATATTCCTACCTTGTAACACTTTTAAGCGAGATAACTCGAAAAAACCTTTTCGGTCTTTTCGCACCGGCCGAACTTCTTCAAAGTCCCAACGTCCCGTCGCATAGTTCCGTTTCTAGAAAACGTTCCAGCGACCAAATAAAACGCTTAATCCCGACGTAAAACGTCGAGATACGTCCATTTATGCAAATATATTCCTACCTTGTAACACTTTTAAGCGAGATAACTCGAAAAAACCTTTTCGGTCTTTTCGCACCGGCCGAACTTCTTCAAAGTCCCAACGTCCCGTCGCATAGTTCCGTTTCTAGAAAACGTTCCAGCGACCAAATAAACGCTTAATCCCGACGTAAAACGTCGAGATACGTCCATTTATGCAAATATATTCCTACCTTGTAACACTTTTAAGCGAGATAACTCGAAAAAACCTTTTCGGTCTTTTCGCACCGGCCGAACTTCTTCAAAGTCCCAACGTCCCGTCGCATAGTTCCGTTTCTAGAAAACGTTCCACCGACCAAATAAACGCTTAATCCCGACGTAAAACGTCGAGATACGTCCATTTATGCAAAAATATTCCTACCTTGTAACACTTTTAAGCGAGATAACTCGAAAAAACCTTTTCGGTCTTTTCGCACCGGCCGAACTTCTTCAAAGTCCCAACGTCCCGTCGCATAGTTCCGTTTCTAGAAAACGTTCCAGCGACCAAAATAAACGCTTAATCCCGACGTAAAACGTCGAGATACGTCCATTTATGCAAATATATTCCTACCTTGTAACACTTTTAAGCGAGATAACTCGAAAAAACCTTTTCGGTCTTTTCGCACCGGCCGAACTTCTTCAAAGTCCCAACGTCCCGTCGCATAGTTCCGTTTCTAGAAAACGTTCCAGCGACCAAATAAACGCTTAATCCCGACGTAAAACGTCGAGATACGTCCATTTATGCAAAAAATATTCCTACCTTGTAACACTTTTAAGCGAGATAACTCGAAAAAACCTTTTCGGTCCTTTCGCACCGGCCCGAACTTCTTCAAAGTCCCAACGTCCCGTCGCATAGTTCCGTTTCTAGAAAAACGTTCCAGCGACCAAATAAACGCTTAATCCCGACGTAAAACGTCGAGATACGTCCATTTATGCAAAAATATTCCTACCTTGTAACACTTTTAAGCGAGATAACTCGAAAAAACGTGTTCGATACGGAAATTTTTCAAAGTCCCAACGAAAAAATCGAAACTTTGTAGAGGTCTTGGGGACGACATAAACGCTTAATCCCGACGTAAAACGTCGAGGATACGTCGATTTATGCAAAAATATTCCTACCTTGTAACACTTTTAAGCGAGATAACTCGAAAAAACCTTTTCGGTCTTTTCGCACCGGCCGAACTTCTTCAAAGTCCCAACGTCCCGTCGCATAGTTCCGTTTCTAGAAAACGTTCCAGCGACCAAATAAACGCTTAATCCCGACGTAAAACGTCGAGATACGTCCATTTATGCAAATATATTCCTACCTGTAACACTTTTAAGCGAGATAACTCGAAAAACCTTTTCGGTCTTTTCGCACCGGCCGAACTTCTTCAAAGTCCCAACGTCCCGTCGCATAGTTCCGTTTCTAGAAAACGTTCCAGCGACCAAATAAACGCTTAATCCCGACGTAAAACGTCGAGATACGTCCATTTATGCAAATATATTCCTACCTTGTAACACTTTTAAGCGAGATAACTCGAAAAAACCTTTTCGGTCTTTTCGCACCGGCCGAACTTCTTCAAAGTCCCAACGTCCCGTCGCATAGTTCCGTTTCTAGAAAACGTTCCAGCGACCAAATAAACGCTTAATCCCGACGTAAAACGTCGAGATACGTCCATTTATGCAAATATATTCCTACCTTGTAACACTTTTAAGCGAGATAACTCGAAAAAACCTTTTCGGTCTTTTCGCACCGGCCGAACTTCTTCAAAGTCCAACGTCCCGTCGCATAGTTCCGTTTCTAGAAAACGTTCCAGCGACCAAATAAACGCTTAATCCCGACGTAAAACGTCGAGATACGTCCATTTATGCAAAAATATTCCTACCTTGTAACACTTTTAAGCGAGATAACTCGAAAAAACCTTTTCGGTCTTTTCGCACCGGCCGAACTTCTTCAAAGTCCCAACGTCCCGTCGCATAGTTCCGTTTCTAGAAAACGTTCCAGCGACCAAATAAACGCTTAATCCCGACGTAAAAACGTCGAGATACGTCCATTTATGCAAATATATTCCTACCTTGTAACACTTTTAAGCGAGATAACTCGAAAAAACCTTTTCGGTCTTTTCGCACCGGCCGAACTTCTTCAAAGTCCCAACGTCCCCGTCGCATAGTTCCGTTCTAGAAAACGTTCCAGCGACCAAATAAACGCTTAATCCCGACGTAAAACGTCGAGATACGTCCATTTATGCAAATATATTCCTACCTTGTAACACTTTTAAGCGAGATAACTCGAAAAAACCTTTCGGTCTTTTCGCACCGGCCGAACTTCTTCAAAGTCCCAACGTCCCGTCGCATAGTTCCGTTTCTAGAAAACGTTCCACCGACCAAATAAACGCTTAATCCCGACGTAAAACGTCGAGATACGTCCATTTATGCAAAAATATTCCTACCTTGTAACACTTTTAAGCGAGATAACTCGAAAAAACCTTTTCGGTCTTTTCGCACCGGCCGAACTTCTTCAAAGTCCCAACGTCCCGTCGCATAGTTCCGTTTCTAGAAAACGTTCCAGCGACCAAATAAACGCTTAATCCCGACGTAAAACGTCGAGATACGTCCATTTATGCAAATATATTCCTACCTTGTAACACTTTTAAGCGAGATAACTCGAAAAAACCTTTTCGGTCTTTTCGCACCGGCCGAACTTCTTCAAAGTCCCAACGTCCCGTCGCATAGTTCCGTTTCTAGAAAACGTTCCAGCGACCAAATAAACGCTTAATCCCGACGTAAAACGTCGAGATACGTCCATTTATGCAAAAATATTCCTACCTTGTAACACTTTTAAGCGAGATAACTCGAAAAAACCTTTTCGGTCCTTTCGCACCGGCCGAACTTCTTCAAAGTCCCAACGTCCCGTCGCATAGTTCCGTTTCTAGAAAACGTTCCAGCGACCAAATAAACGCTTAATCCCGACGTAAAACGTCGAGATACGTCCATTTATGCAAATATATTCCTACCTTGTAACACTTTTTAAGCGAGATAACTCGAAAAAACCTTTTCGGTCTTTTCGCACCGGCCGAACTTCTTCAAAGTCCCAACGTCCCGTCGCATAGTTCCGTTTCTAGAAAACGTTCCAGCGACCAAATAAACGCTTAATCCCGACGTTAAAACGTCGAGATACGTCCATTTATGCAAAAATATTCCTACCTTGTAACACTTTTAAGCGAGATAACTCGAAAAAACCTTTTCGGTCTTTTCGCACCGGCCGAACTTCTTCAAAGTCCCAACGTCCCGTCCGCATAGTTCCGTTTCTAGAAAACGTTCCAGCGACCAAATAAACGCTTAATCCCGACGTAAAACGTCGAGATACGTCCATTTATGCAAATATATTCCTACCTTGTAACACTTTTAAGCGAGATAACTCGAAAAAACCTTTTCGGTCTTTTCGCACCGGCCGAACTTCTTCAAAGTCCCAACGTCCCGTCGCATAGTTCCGTTTCTAGAAAACGTTCCACCGACCAAATAAACGCTTAATCCCGACGTAAAACGTCGAGATACGTCCATTTATGCAAAAATATTCCTACCTTGTAACACTTTTAAGCGAGATAACTCGAAAAAAACCTTTTCGGTCTTTTCGCACCGGCCGAACTTCTTCAAAGTCCCAACGTCCCGTCGCATAGTTCCGTTTCTAGAAAACGTTCCAGCGACCAAATAAACGCTTAATCCCGACGTAAACCGTCGAGATACGTCCATTTATGCAAATATATTCCTACCTTGTAACACTTTTAAGCGAGATAACTCGAAAAAACCTTTTCGTCTTTTCGCACCGGCCGAACTTCTTCAAAGTCCCAACGTCCCGTCGCATAGTTCCGTTTCTAGAAAACGTTCCACCGACCAAATAAACGCTTAATCCCGACGTAAAACGTCGAGATACGTCCATTTATGCAAAAATATTCCTACCTTGTAACACTTTTAAGCGAGATAACTCGAAAAAACGTGGTTCGATACGGAAATTTTTCCATGTCCCAATGTGCAATTCGAAACTTTTTAGAACGTTTCAAGAACAAAATTAACGCTTAATCCCGATGTATTTAATTAGAATATATCGATTTATGCCAGAATATACGTACCTTATAACGCTTATTATGGAATTAATGCGAAAGGAACTTTCGGTACTTTCGGCACTTTTGGAGCAGTGCGAAACAATTCAAAGTGCCAACGTCCCAGTCAGCTAGGTCCGGTGGAAAAAATTTAAAAAAAAAATAAAAAGAAACCGTTACGTTCGGCTAGACGGCGTCGAACAATAACGATTTCTATAA